>NW_012100765.1:5487030-5512848 GCF_000951045.1 Mandrillus leucophaeus | reverse complement strand
TTGGAAGTAAAGCACTCCTCAGCAAATGTAAAAGAACAGAATTTATAACAAACTGTCTCTCAGACCACAGTGCAATCAAACTAGAACTCAGGATTAAGAAACTCAATCAAAACTGCTCAACTACATGGGAACTGAACAACCTGTTCCTGAATGACTACTGGGTACATAACGAAATGAAGGCAGAAATAAAGACGCTCTTTGAAACTAATGAGAACAAAGATACAAGATACCAGAATCGCTGGGACACATTTAAAGCAGTGTGTAGAGGGAAATTTATAGCACTAAATGCCCACAATAGAAAGCAGAAAAGATCTAAAATTGACACACTAACACCACAACTAAAAGAACTAGAGAAGCAAGAGTAAGCAAACACATTCAAAAGCTAGCAGAAGGCAAGAAATAACTAAGATCAGAGCAGAACTGAACGAGATAGAGACACAAAAAACCTTTCAAAAATCAGTGAATCCAGGAGCTGGTTTTTTGAAAAGATCAATTTACTGGAATCTACTTAAGAAAGCCATGGCAACATCTCCTGATGGCAGCATCTGTGAGGCTCTTGAAGGTAGGAAGAGAATCTGAGTAATCTTAGCTGCAGATAAAGGAGCATGGGGTTAGTGAAGGGGCAGAAGTATTTGACCTTGTCAGCCTCTGGGATAAGGAAAAGACTCCCAGATATGTTGAGACTGCTGATAGTGCTAAGGACATTAGTAGAGTTTAATAGGGTCTTCAGCTACAGAGGGTCTGGAGTGAAGGTGAATACAGCACCCACCCCAAAATTGTACATGCCCTTCATACAGTGAAGACCGTATAGGTATAGGCCACCAGCAAAGGGTGGAGCTGTCTGAAATCATAGCTAAACCACTTTTGCCCTTTTTCCTGCTTCCCTGCTCCCAACTGGAGGTAGCTAGAGTTGGTAAGAGAGAACGGGAGGAGGTGACTCAGAGAAAAGATTCCCACACCCACCACGATCTGTGTGCTACCCTTGATACATCCTCAGTATCTTAGAGATACTGGAGAAAATAATATGGACCCAGATGGAGAAAGGAAGGAGATGAGTAGTGAATTGAATTTGAGATTAAAGGATTTTTTGTTTTTCTTTTTATTTTTTTTAATTGGTCAAGATTGGAACCTAAATGCCAAAATAAGACTGTTAATAACAAAAGAAAGAATAATTATAGACTGGCTAAAGTGTCATTAAGCACTGTGTTACCCATTGTCAAGGAGGGACTCGACATTGAATAGTTTTGATAAAATATATAGCTAATTCATGTGTAAATTATACAAACTTGGATTCCCCAATAAATGGTTAGTTACACTAGTGGATATTTTTAGCTATTAGAATAATCTAGGTTAATCACAAGAGTTATGTACATTGAAAATCCCATTAGCTGAAACTTTTTTTTGTTTTTTTTTGTTTTTTTTTAAATTATTTTTTATTATTATACTTTAAGTTTTAGGGTACATGTGCATAACGTGCAGGTTTGTTACATATGTATACTTGTGCCATGTTGCTGTGCTGCACCCATCAACTCGTCAGCACCCATCAACTCGTCATTTACATCATGTATCACTCCCAATGCAATCCCTCCCCCCAAAATGCTCATCATCACTGGCCATCAGAGAAATGCAAATCAAAACCACAATGAGATACTATCTCACACCAGTTAGAATGGCAATCATTAAAAAGTCAGGAAACAACAGGTGCTGGAGAGGATGTGGAGAAATAGGAACACTTTTACACTGTTGGTGGGATTGTAAACTGGTTCAACCATTATGGAAAACAGTATGGCGATTCCTCAAGGATCTAGAACTAGATGTACCATATGACCCAGCCATCCCATTACTGGGGATATACCCAAAGGATTATAAATCATGTAGCTGAAACTTTAATTTCAGAAATTGAGTTAACCCATAATTAAATTTATAAAATACATTGATTTTACCTCTTTTTAAAGATTCATTTGAGATAGGGTCTCATTCTGTCACCTAGCCTGGAATGCAGTGGCACGATTGTGGCTTACTGAAGCCTTGACTTCCTGTCCTCAAGTGGTCCTCTCACCTCAGCCTCCTGAGTAGCTGGGATCAGAGGCATGCGCCAGCATGCCCAGCTAATTTTTTTGTATTTTTTGTAGAGATGGGGTCTCACCATGTTACTCAGGCTGGTCTTAAACTCCTGGGCTCAATCAGTCTACCTGCTTCGACCTCCCAATGTGCTGGGATTACAGACGTGAGCCCCTGCACCCAGTCTTCTTTTATATTTATTTATTTTTTAATAATGTAATATTTTAAAAAATTTTATTTTTTTATTTCAAAAGGTTTTTGGGGAACAGGTGGTGTTTGGTTACATGAAAAGTTTTCTTTTTTTAAATATTTATTGAATTCCTGCTGTGTGCCAGACACTGTTCTTTATTTGAAAAAAAATTTTATTACCATAGGTTATTGGGGAACAGGTGGTATCAAAAAGATAATCCACCATGATCAAGTGGGTTTCATACAGGGATACAGAAATGGTTTCACATATGCAAGTCAACAAATGTGATACACCACATAAACAGAATTAAAAACCACATGACCATCTCAATAGATGCAGAAAAAGCATTTGAGAAAATCCAGCATGGATTTATGATTAAAAGTCTCAGCAAAATCAGCATACAAGGGACATACCTTAATATAATAAAAACCATCTATGACAAACTCACAGTCAGTGTAATACTGAATGGGGAAAAGTTGAAAGCATTCCCTCTGAGAACTGGAACAAGACAAGGATGCCCACTCTCACCATTCCTCTTCAGCATAGTACTGGAAGTCCTAGCCAGAGCAATCAGACAAGATAAAGAAATAAAGAGTATCCAAATTGGTAAAGAGGAAGTCAAACTTGTCACTGTTTGCTGATGATATGATTATTTACCTAGAAAACCCTAAAGACTCCTCCAGAAAGCTCATGGAACTGATAAAAGAATTCAGCAAAGTGTCTGGATACAAAATTAATGTACACAAATCAGTAACTCTTCTATACACCAACAGCAACCAAGCTGAGAATAAAATAAAAAGCTCAACCCCTTTTACAATAGCTGGAAAAAAACAAAACAAAACACACACACACACAAAAACTTAGGAATGTACCTAACCATGAAGGTGATCTAAAAGGAAAACTGCACAACACTGCTTTTTTATTTCTTAAAATCATTTCTTTCTCTCAGCTTTAAGCATGAGCTCCTTCTCTTTCCTCTTGCCTTTTCAAACCATTCTCCCTACACCAGCTAGAGGGAGCTTTCAAAATTACAAATTCTATTTTGCTATTTGTATACTTAAATGAATCCTGTGGTTTCAAATAGCTTTCAGAATGAGACCCAGTGTGCTCCACGTAATCTGCCTCCTTCTTTCCTTTCCATCTGTCCTTGCTCCTAACGAGCTCTCAAAAGGTCCATCAGTCTCTTCGCAGGCAGCCAGCTCTTCCTGGAGCACTCACTCCTTTTCTTTCACCTGGCTTGCTCCTTATGAAGCCTTTAAAACTCAGCTGAGCTGCTGAATCCTACAGAAAGCCCTTCCTGTTATCGTCAATGGGGTTAGGTGGTTTGGCACCCTCTTTGATGGGTCTGTCCTGCAGACCCTGGCTGAGGGCCAGATGAAAGGAGTACTCAGACACAGGTAGGCAGTGTACGAGCTGCTAAGGGACTGCCGGCACTAGGGGCCAAAGCAAGGGCAGACTTGATAAACTAGCGCTGCTTGGTTTTATTTAGTGCAGACATAATGCCGAAAGCCTGGAGCAAACACAATCTATGGGTAATTCACATTACTGTTCCCCTTACAGGGAGCAGTCAGGCGCAGATGGCCAAAGGTGGGTTTCTGGACAACATGGGTAAACAAGCCTATTTAGATAAATTCCCCCATACTTCCTTATACCTATTTCTCACCCTCTGCTCCAGAGTAAGAGAACAGCTGCCTTCAGCTTACTCTCCCCTGAAACTTTGCAGAGCATTCTGACCTTTCAAAAAGCCTGCTTCTTTCCCTACAGCTTCTTCCACCACTCTGACCAATCCCCCACATCTCTCCCTTTTCTGTTTTTTGCATCAGATCTTGTTGATTGAAGAGTACAGATGTGTGCAGCAACAGATTTGTCAGGTGTAGCGGCTACAACTCATTTTCCAGCTTTGCATCCTAGAATTAGTAAATAACATGAGACAAACATGAGTATAATCAGTAATATTCTTTTCCAATCAAAGAGTGACCCCCAGGAGTGAAGGTCTATCCAGGAGAGGTGTTTTTGCTCATTGTTTTATAGTGCTGCTACTGAGGAATCCCACTGGGGGTATGTTAACCCCTCCTAGCTAAACAGTCACGTTGTTAGAGGCTGGGAAGGTGGTGTTTACCCAAGTAACAGGGCAGAAGAAAGGCAGATCTAGAAGATAGGCCTAATAGAGAGTAGCAGGTACAGGTAGCAGGCAAAGTGAGAGAACTGAAAAAGGTTAATAAAGCATAGCAAGGAACAAATTATCTGGAGTGAATGGTGTCTATGTCCAGAGCAGGATTCGCTCAGCCTCCTGAGTTGTCTTCTTCAGTATAATGTCCGGGGCCTGTGTCATCCAAGGAAGCTGCCTCATCCAGGGCTGCAGATCCTGCAAGGTCATTTCCTTTATTTTTGGTACTGGGTTGGGTTCTAGCCATGCTATGGTAGGGTTTGATGCATCGTGCTGAATCTAAAGAGGACCTGAGTGGGTGTGAATACAAGCACATCCTCTTCCTCATGTTAACAAATCATTTGAACTGCACCATTGCTATTTACATATTTCCATAAAACTGCAGGTTTTATGTTTTCAGGGGCTTTTACAAAATGCTTTTCTATGGCTGATTGAAATTTGTCATTTAAATTTAAGAAATTAAGGGTAAATAAGGCTTTTGCCAGTAGTGTCATATTCCCCCTTTTTTGTTTTCTGAGGATATTCTTAAGGGTGGAGTGGGCATGTTCTATGGCCTGTCCTTGGGGGTTGTATGGGATACCCGTGGAATGTTGGATGTTCCGTGTGTGATAAAACTGTTGAAATTGTGAAGTGATATAAACTGGGCCATTATCAGTTTTAATTTTTGTGGGCCACCCCATAAATGTAAAAGTTAAGAGAAGAGCTTAATGATATATCAGGTGGACTCTCCAGGAAGAGCATGAGTGCTAATTAGGTTTGAACAGGTATCGATGGACACATGTACATATATTAGTTTTCCAAATTCAGGGACGTGTGTAATACCTGTTTGCCATAACTGATTAGGTTCCAGTCCTCTAGGGTTAACACCTGTTGAAGGAGGGGATTACCTGTGAGCTGGAAATCTGGGCATTGTAAAATAACTTTTTTAGCTAGTCTTTGGGTAAGTTGAACTTGTTTAGATAAATTACTCCAATTTTGGTGGAAAAATTGATGTGATTCGGTGGCTTGGTCAAGCAGTGATATCATAACCTGCAGGTCTGCTTGATCATTGCCATAAGCCAGTGGGCTGGGCAGTGAGCTGTGGGCCTGAATGTGTGTAATAAAAATAGTATGTGTATGTTGATCTAGCAATTGTGGAAGTTGAAGAAAAAGTGCACACAGGGTGGGCTCAAGAGTGAACTTAATGAGGACTGTCTCAAGGTTCTGTAATAAATAAACAGAGTAAGCAGGGTCACTAACAATATTGCATGACTTGCACACTATCAATGCTAATTTCCAACCTATGGGGCCCCAAGGCTGAGCAGAAAAGGTTTCTAGGGCCAATATTAGGGCTGTGACCTCAGCTCTCTGAGTGCTAGTAAATCCAGATCAAGTGAGGGAGTTAAGCGGTTCCCACCAGATAGCTGCTTTTCCATTTTTACCAAAGCCATCAGTAAAAAGTGTTAAAGTGTTAGGTACAGGGGAGTGAACTACCTTTGTAGGCATAACTACAGGAGTATGAGATAAGAACTGAAGTAGTTTGTCAGCGAGAAGGCTATGTTCTATATGGCCCACATAATCAGACAGTGCTATCCTGAGTGTCTAGAGATAGGGACAGGACTGCTTTGAGTTTTTCTTTACTTAAGGGAATTCTTATGACATCAGGGTCATAACCTAGCAATTGATTGCATCATCGGCAGCCTGTGTAGATGACTTTACCAACTAGCTGGACATAGCAAGATAGGGTTTTGGTCCCGGTATATGAGAAAAAAACCCATTCTAGGATGCGTAGCCCTGGGGCCATCTGTCCTATTCATTCTGTTGGGGAATGATTAGTAGGAAAAACAAATAACTGGACTGAATATTGTGGGTCTATGCAGTCTAGTTGCCTCTAAGAAACGGCTTGCTCTATTTCCTCAATTTTCCTTTTTGCAGTGGCAGTTAAATACCGGTGGGAGTTCAGGGCTGTGTTGCCCTTTAGGATAGAAAACAGGTTTTGTAACTTGTCAGTAGTTATACCCAAGGTGGGGTGAAGCCAGTTAATATCGCCAAGTAATTTTTGATAATCATTTAAGGTGTGTAAGTTGTTAGTATTTAATTTAACCTTCTGAGGTCTTACTGACTGAGAAGTTAGTATATATCCAAGATATATCCAAGGAGAGGACATCTGTACTTTTTCAGGTGCTATGATTAAACCTCTTAACTGTCAATTCTTTTTGATAGAGGTATATAAACTCAAAAGTATTGGCTCAGTTGGGGCTGCCAGTAAGATATCATCCGTGAAATGGATGATCTTGCAATTAGGAAATTCTTTTCTACTTGGGAGCAAAGTCTGATTTCCATGATACTGACCCATGGTAGGACTGTTCAGCATTCCTTGAAGAAGTACTTTCTAATGAAATCCAGGAGCTGGCCTTTCATTATTGATAAATGGTATTGTAAATGCAAATTTTTCTCTGTCTTGTTTTGCAAGAGGAATAGTATAAAAACAGTCTTTTAAGTCAATAACGAACATAGGTTAATCTCGAGGAATTGCCACGGGGAAGGGAGCCCCTGTTGAAGGGGCCCCATAGGTTGGAAATTAGCATCGATAGTGTGCAAGTCATGCAAAAGTCTCCATTTACAAGACCTTTTGGGAATGATGAAAATGGGTGAATTCCAAGGGCTGTTTGATGGTTCTATATGGCTGGCTTTTAATTGTTTCTCAACTAATTCACGGGCTGTTTGTAATTTCTCTCCCTTTAAAGGCTAGTGTTCTACCCAAATAGGATTTTGAGAGAGCCACGTCGGGGTAGGGGAGAAATAACAACAGTGGCTATTATTAGAAAGGAGTCTGCAGAGTGACCCCGCATTTGGATAATAGGTCTCATCCCCAAAGATTAACAGGGATGGGCATCATTAGAGGTTGGATAATAATATAGGGACCCCTTCCCTGGAGCATCGCAGCTGTTATGTTTTGCCCAGCCAATTGATTTTGGTTGGCCTGTCATCCACACAATTTATCAAATTCTGCTCTGCAGAGGAGGTACTGACTGGCCTCTACAGTTGTTTTAGCTATTACTGACCAGTCCCCTGGGGTTATACAGAAATTGTCTGCCATGGCCTCAATTAATCCTTTCATAAATGGGCTAGAGGCTCCATTTTCTCTAATGATTTTCCTTATCTCTTTATAAGTGTCAAAAGTAATGGGTTCATATACCCAATTGCCTCATTGATCTTGCATCACCGGGCAGGCCAAGAGCTGCCCTTCTAACACCACTTGCCTAAGACAGGGTCCCATAACTAGTGTATCCCTTGTCTTGTTTCCAATTTATTGGGAGAGGGGAGCTCAGGAGAAACCTCTGTTTCTTTTTTTGTACCTTTACCCAGTAATGACAGGGCTGAGGGAGGAGAAGCAGACAGTAAGGTAGATGATGGTTCCTCTTCCCTTCCCTTTTGATGCTCTTCTGTGTAGAGTGGGCTCAAAGCAGTTCTAACTAAGGCCCATAACACTAAGGATGTTACTGGGACCTGTTGTCCTTGTGCATGATGTTGTTTAAGATTTCTCCCCACTTTTTCCCAGAGCTCTAGGTCTAGTGTGCCTTCTTCTGGGAACCATGGGTTATGGGAAACAACAGTTTACATTCGGTCCCTTAATTGAACCTGTGAAACTGAGCCTCCACTAGCTTTAAGCAGCTGTTTCAATACTTTTATATACTGTTTCTGTTGAGTGGATAACTGGTCCCATGATGAAACCTTAGCTTGAAAATTTTCCTTAACATGGGAAGCCCGACTAGGCACCAGTGATCTACGGGCAGCGCAGTCTCTTCACCTTTGTTTTCAGGGGTGCAGTCGTCATTCATTGTAGTGTTTCTCACAGGGACCACCAGCTGCCAGATCTGTCCCACACACCATGGATGAAAGGAGTGCTCAGACACAGGTATGCAGTATAAGAGCCGCCAAGGGACTTGCCTGCACTAAGGGGCCGAAGAGAGAGCAGACTCGATAAGCTAGCACTGGTTGGTTTTAATTTAGTATAGATATAATGCTGAAAGCCTGGAGCAAACACAATCTGTGGGTAATTAACAGTATTCTTCCCCTTTACAGGGAGCAGTCATGCGTGGATGGTCAAAGGTGGGTTTCTGGACAACATGGGTAAACAAGCCCTTTGAGATAAATTCCCCTATATTTCCTTGTACCTATTTCTCACCCTCTGCCTCAGGGTAAGAGAACGGCTGCTTTCAGCTTATTCTCCCCCGATGCTTTGCAGAGCATTCTGACCTTTCAAAAGGCTTTTTCTTTCCCTATAGCTTCTTCCACCACTCTGATGGATCCACCACACCTCTTGTGAGTTGCCACAGAGGTAATACATGCCACACCACAGTGGAATCACCTGCTTGAGTGTCAGTCTCCTCTCCAGGCTGAGCTCACTGGTTTTTAGCTCTGAGTACACAGCACTCAGCATATGACTTAACCAGCACAAAGCCGATGTCAGTAGGTAATTGTTAAATGAATGAATAAATGAATGACTAAGATTGTCTTTAATGAATCAAGTCTTGCCAACTAACTCATCTCTGGTGAAAGGCATTATGTGACAAAGTGTTAAACAAACTAAATGCAAAATGCCAAAGTGTCACATTACAACAGATCTCTTCAATTGTTCGACTACAAATAGAAACTAGAAGGTGAAGTCACCAGAAAGTGTGGTGATTATAGAGCCTTTGTCAAGTTCCAGTCATGGTTGATTATAGAGCCTTTGTCAAGTTCCAGTCATGGTTGAGCGGAGAATGCAGATTGTGAGCAGGATTTCCCGTTCAAAGAAAACCTGGATTTTCTGGAGTAAAAACATCACTATAAATGAACTCACCCAGTAGAACTTATTTATGCAATATACACAATTAAACTTGCCAAGTCAGCTTACTTCCAATTAGGAAGGGGATCTTCTTACCCCATCTTTCTACTTCATTTTAGATGAACTGGCTTCTCAACTTACGCTGATAATTTTTTTCAATTTGTTTACTTACCTGTAACTTCTCGAAGAAATGATAACTTCTGACTTAGTAAATGTTTAAAATAAAACCAAAAGGACAAAAAATCATGAAAGGTGACCACGGTTGTCAGTGAACCTCCATTTTGTCACAATTCTGCAAATCTATTAAATGAGAAAATGGGGCTAGATAATTTCTCTAGTCTCATACATATTATTCTTCAATTAAACAAGAAACAATTGAGTCATTCCACGAATCCATAGGCTGGAGGCATGCTTTTAAGTAGGAAGCTGACAAGTAAGCTAGAAGTTTGTTTTCTTTTTTCCTTTTCAGTAGGAGGTAGAATAGCTTTACTCAAACAATGTTTTGAGGATAAGAAAAAGTGTACCTGAGAGATATTGGGAGGAACAACACAGCACTGAAAGTGGTTTTGGCAGTTGCCACTAGAGTTTCCTAATAATTTTACCAAGTGGTTTGGACTTTTGCCAAAACAAATGATTCATCTTTTTCTCTTTGGGAATTGTAGTATATGTCAACAGTAACACACTAGTATGTTAATGGAAGAAATTTTATACAGATTACAGAGTTATTTTCTTGTGAAGAAGGCTCATGAGAAAGAAATTAGATATTTTTTCAGTCAAATGGTGGCATGGTTAATATTATTGTTTTACATAAAATATATACTGAAAAAGGTGTAACCTACAATGGGAAATCATAATTACCGAATTGAATTCACTCCTGGATAGATGTATCATAGTTCACCTAGTGTTAAGTCCAATATTTATTGAAATCTGTGATTATAAAAGGCATCAAACCAAGTAAATATTTCTAGAGCTGGGATTATGAAATTGGTTGCTATGGGATGGAAGGAAAATACAGGACATAATCCTACATGTACTAAACAACTTCACATCTAAACAATGAGTAGTACAAATATTTTTAACTCTCTATTAACCTGAGCTTTCCACTTATCATCAAATATCTAGCTTTCTGATGGTAAATCAAAATATTTTACAAAGATTTTTACTTTACTTGTATTAAGGTTAAAATAGCCATGATTTCATAGGGAAATGCATTTCTAATATATGAACTTGCTGTATGACTAAATAGCTTATATACTTTATTAAATTGCTTTTCTATTTCAGCCATTTGAGAGAGGCTATTTTTTTCAGAATTCAGATTCAATGCTGCATTTCCATAGTATTCATTATGCAAACATAACCAGGTAGAAGATAGAGTACATGATTTCTGAGAAAATTTCCTGACAGTTCTTCAGGATTCAGCTAAGTTCTTACATGACAGTTTCAAATTGAACATAGTTTTCACAGCCTAAACAGAAAACTTCTTAAGAAACAGCTAGTTTATTACCAGTTTATGGTACCACATGCAAGGCAAACAGTAGAACACTAATGCTTTTTCTAGATTTTCTTCTAGAGGATCAGCAGAGTGAATCTGTTCCTATAATCCCCCCATATAAACCACACAGGAATGATCCTAGAGAGAAGGAGTCTTTTCTTTAAGAGTTGAAATAAGACCATAATGCAATACCATCTTACCTTTACAAGAATGGCCATAATTTTAAAAATTAAAAAAAAAAATAGGCTGGGCACGGTGGCTCACATCTGTAATCCCAGCACTTTGGGAGGCCGAGGAGGGCGGATCATGAGGCCAGGAGATCCTGACTACTTTACAGATGTAAACAGATGATAAAGGGGCAAGAGTATAAGCAAAGAGACTAGGAAAGAATTGAAATAACCCGAGAGGTGATTCAGGCCTGGACCATGATCGCAGCAGTGGAAGTAATAAGTGCTAGTATTTCGGGTCTATTTGACAATAGAGCCATCAGAATTTGCTGATGGATTGGTTATGGGATACAGGAGAAATAGGATGGCATCCCATGTTTTGCCTTTTTCGAAAGAAAGGATAGATAGATTGTCATTTACTGAAATGAGTATAGACTTTGAGATTCTTCTCTTCCGTGGTCCACATCTGGGAAAGCTGATAAGAAAACCTGGGTGCCCCCTTCTTTGCATTAGCAGGAAGTTCAAGCCATGCTTGCAGAAACTCTCACTCTGACCTCACTCCTTAATCACAGGAAAGCCAAATACCTTTCTTTTCTTTCTTTCTCAAGCCATTTTCAGGCCTGCTTGCAACCCTGCAGTGCTCTCCCCAGAAAGTCTCGTTATGTGAGTAGTAAATCCCTTCAAACCCTCCTGGGGTGTGAGGTCCATCTCACCTATGAAGGACATCTACAACAGAAACAAATCAGTTAAATGGGCTGGGTGGGGAGGATGAAAGGAGGTCTAAGGAATTTATTTGGGGCAAATAAGTTTGAGTTGTCTGTTAGATATGGGTAGACAGATATAAGTGTCTGGAGTTCAGAAGATAATCCTAGGCTTTAGATAGAAATTTGACAGTCATCAGCTTGTGGATGATTCCTAAAACCACAGACTGGATAGGCTCACCTAGGGCATGAGCATAGAGATGGGAGAGAGTACAAGAACTGAGCCCTGGTGCTTCAGGCATTAAAGGTTATAGAGATGAGGAGGAGCCAGAAAAACCTTCTGAGAAAGAGTGTGTGCCTTGTGACCCAGGAGGAGAATCAAGAAAAGTGGTGCCCTTGGAAGCCAAGCCATTATCCAATGGGCCAAGTGAATATATTATATGGAGAAAGGCAGAGCCATCAACAGGGTCAAACACTGTTGACAGGTGAATGTGCCCACTTTCCAGAGAGATTTCTTCAGTTAAAAAAATAGTCTTTGAGCCATGGAAAAAAAATGACCATAAATAAATTTAGGACAACCAACCATAAAATTTTGAAGGATTTTGCACATATTATTTAATTGCTTTCCTTTCCTTTATCAAGTCTATCAACACATTATTTATTGATACACAACTACTAGTCTTTTGTTTGTTGGATGGTTGACTTTAAATAATAGAAACCTTCTGTCAGTATCTCTAACATGGCTTAACTTGAAAATGTTTGCGTATGTGGATGCTGTGTTGGGTCACCCAGGTATCTCCCCAGATTGAGATACCAGCATGCCCTCCCTCTGCTGACTTTCCAGGACTGTCTTACAAGGCAGAATGTAAGGTGTATGGCTGTGAATATGGCTTCCCTCAATGGTGGGTGATGGTGTGGCTCATTTCCCTGAGCTGTTTGGCTGCTGGGAGGGTGCCAGTTCTTCTGGGTGACCCAGCAGCCATGAGGTACCACCAACCCAGCCAGAACTCTCCCTGGCTGTGTAAGACTTCCATTCCAAAGCTGACAAAGCAGGGCCCCTCTCCATTTATCCCAGGCTCTGGGATATACCAGGCCCCTCTTCTCCTCATGTTATGCTGCATCTTCTCATTTCATGCTTTAGAGGGGCTCTTCCCAGAGCTTATGTGAGCCAGGTCTTTTTGATGTTATCCTGAAAGACACAGGAAAAGCTTTAGGGTGGAGTGGGGAATGAGGAAGAGACCTCTTGAGGTAGACTCTTCCTCTTCCCTTCCCCACTCTGTTCGTTTGTTCTACAAAACAAGGTCCCAAAAGGGGAACTGTCTCTTTCAAGTGATGCCACTGAAAATAGAAAATTAAAGTGAGGCAGAGTGACTTATTCTTCTCACTAAAAACCACAGAACAGTCTTCAACCCTCACTCCTGCTCAGAGACCCTTACAAATTAACTTCTAAATTTGATAGTTCTCTCCACACATTGAAGTCATTGATTTTCTCCATTTATATTGTAAACGCCAGTGATTCTAAGAGTATATTAATTAATTCATCCATTCATTCAACTATGGAACACTTTTTTGACCCTGTTTTAAGTGTCAGTTGTACAGTAGTAATCAAAAGAGACAAAGTTGTTGACTTGGGGATATTAGTTGCTAGTGAGGTGGGCATATCACAATCTCAGATGGAGATACCTGTCTTGTATGGGACAAGCAAAGGTTGGAACCAGTATTCCCGCTGGTGTAAATCTGAGTTTTGCCAATACTAGCTTTGTTATTTTGGGTGCATTATTAGCCTCCTGTGTAAATCAGTGATAATTATTGTATCTCATTTGGTCGTTGCAAGAATTGAAGCACTGAGAACCCTGAGTAAGAGTTTTGCAGACACAAAAAACACACAAGAAAAAGTTTGACATATTCAGTACCCTAACACAAAGCTTGTGTGGCCAGAGTTATTAAGTGGAAGGAGATGAATTGGGAAAGACACAGTGACCACATTATACTGAGCTTTTATATATTTCATTTTCAGTGAAACATGAAGTTGCAAAAGGGTTTTATAAAGAGTCTGCTTTGTGCTTTAAGATGATGGCATTAGATTCCTTGGAAAGACACTTTACAACTATAATCCAGGATCAATATGAGAGACAAAAATTTATTTAAGCCTGAGGAACTGATGAAGGTCACATTTCTATTGTCTAGTTCTATTTAACATCAGTTTATTTGGGTTTCTCTATTTTTGTTTATTAAGCCAAAAATCCAAAGGTGGAATCTTCAGCAAATGTCTACTTAGTATAATTCATACAAATGTGCCTCATTGTTAATTTACAGTAGGTTCTTAATCCTAATTAAATACTTTCTATGCCTCCTAATTGTATTTTGGAAAAGACAATAGATAACTCCTAAAATATGTTTGAGTTGGTCGTAAATCACTGTATAATGAATATAAAAAATAAGGCAGCATATCGTAAGCATTGAGGGACCAGTGAACAAAGAGGTGTGTCTTTAACAATTGGCAAGGTCTAACTTAAAGAGGATTTTTCTGTCCTGAAAAGAGCCTTTAATCTATTAGATTCATCATGTTAGTGAGAAAGCATGTATTGAATGTTAATATTTTCAAGGTCCTATGCTAATCATTATCTTTTAATTTGAAATATTTATAATACAATTCATTTTATTCCACAAGCACTTATTAAATATTTCCTATGTGGTAAGTGTTGGGAATTTGAAAGAGAATATGAAATGATGAACTGAGCATTTCAAAGCTGGGTAATAAAGGCTGTGGAAGCAGCAAGCCCTGGATGCTGCAGACACATAGGAAGAGCAGCAGCAGCCCTAGAAAATGGATGCTGGCTTTTGACTAAACAAGTCTGGAAATAAACTATTTTTGGTCCCAACATCATTTTGATCCGAACTGTCTGGTAGTAAACTTTTAGTTACGATTGTGGAAGGCTGAATAATCATGTCCATGTCCTAATCCCTGGAACCTGTGAATATTACCTTACACAGCAGAAAAGACTTTGCAGATGTGATCAAAATAAAGATCTTAAGATGGGAAGATTGTCTGGTTTATCCAATGGGCCAAATGTAATCACAGGGCTTATTATAAAAGAGAAGAGTCAATAATTAGTAGCAGATGGGATGACAGAAACAAGATGTTGGAGTGATGTGAGGGAGGGACTACAAGCCAAGGAATGTAGGTGGTCTCTAGGAGCTAAAGTAGGTAAAGAAATTTTCACCAAGCCTCTAAAATGAACACAGCCATGCCAACATCTTGACTCAGTTCAGTGAGGCTGTTTTTCAACCTCTGATGTCCAGAACTGAAAGCCAATACATTTATGTTGTCTTAAGCCACTAAGTTTGTACTAATTTGTTACAGCAGCAATAAGAAACTAAAATGCCATGGTCTCCACTGGTAGTAGTGGTGGCTATGATGAACATTTTTCCAATTAGCTAAGAATAAGGAGGGCAGGAAAAGGGCCTCTTCTTTGAAGGGGGTCTCACTACTATGAAGAAGGGGAGAGGAATATTAGTAAATATCTTGTTTGGGGAATCTTGTAAACTATCAATGCTCATGTTTGTTTGTTTATTTATTTATTTATTTTTGGAGACAAGTTCTTGCTATGTTGCCCAGGTTGGAATGCAGTGGTCCAAACATGGCTCACTGCAGCCTCCACCTCTTGAGCTCAGATGATTCTAACACCTCAACCTCCAGAGTAGCTGGGAACACAGGCGCATGCCACCACACCCAGCTAATCTTATTTTTTTGTAGAGACAGGGTCTCTACAAAAGTTTCCCAGGCTGGTCTTGAACTCCTGGGCTCCAGAAATCCTCCTGCTTTGGCCTCCCAAAGGCCTGGGGTCACAGGTGTGAGCTACTGCAACGGGCCTTCCACATTTTATTTCTGCAAACTCTCATTTGTATACATGCACTCTCATTTGTTGGTGGTGGTGGTGGTAAGATAGCACATCTGTCTGACTGCCTTCTGGGTAATCTTGCCTTTTTATATAATCTTGAAAGTCATGGCAGGGCAAGACCAAAGAAAAAACTTCATATAATGATACACAGTATATGTCAGAGATATATCTTAAATTTAAGTATATTTATTTGGGCTGGGTATTTCAAGAGATACAAAGACAAACCTATTATTAGACACTGCCTTTAGAAGATTTTCAGTTAACAAATGGAAATTACATATGCTCACAATTGAGTTTTAGGGAAAGGAAGATAAGCTGGAGTCACCTTGAGGAGGCTGGAGAGTGCCTAATGAGGGAATCTGCCCTTTATTGGTAACAGGAGGCCACTCAGTGTCTTAAAACCTACATTTAGGGCTTTTCTCCCTGGAAGCCGTGTGTAGGATGGATTGGAGAGCAAAAAGAGAAAAGACAGAAAGAATCACTAAGACTCTGTTGAAATCACTCAGAGTCATGGTGGTAGAGATGGAAAGGAGAAAACTCAGAGATCTGAAGTCAAGGAGTCTTTGACCCAGTTAGTATATGACTGAAAGAAATATCAAATCGTTTGATTCCTGGTCAAATTTCAAAACCATATTTGAAGTATCTGGTACATAACATAGAAAACTGTGAGAAGAAAAAAGAGCACTGTTTGTGAAAAATAGATAACTGGAACAGATATAATTTATTTCACATGGCCCCGAAGCCTTGACTCCTACCTGATAACTTTATACCCACCTCATTCCTGAAACTTATTTTCTTAATCTTTTGTCACTGACATGCCCATTTCACTCCTTTTTGCACATTTTGCTCTTTTTGTCTTGTTTTCTGTCCCATCTCTCTTTCCTGCTCTTCTTTCCAGCTGTGATTATTTCTCCTTGTTTCTTCAAGGCCATTTAACCAAGCACTTAAACTATTGTGATTTCTAAGCTTCTGTTCTTTGTCTATTGCTTTTCTGACTTTATATGCTTGCTTTGGTCTAACTTATTGATTTTTACACTGTCATTCTTTCAGAGAGTAAAGCTATCTATCTGTGGCCCATTTCGTGGCTCTAATAAAGGAATCTCAAGCTGGGAAATAATTGCTGGGATTAGTGAATTACTGTGGACAACCAAATTACCAGCTTATCCAGAATGTGGTAATTTATAGAGCAACTTATGACATTTCCAAGTGTCTCTCAGGAATATGAGCCATCCTGTACTGGGGCACTGTCCAGGACTCCTGGCTATTGGGGATTCCTGCCTTGTGTTATAAGGAAATATAAATGGCCAATAAACATCTTATCCTAAGATGTTCAGCCTCATTACTTACCAGGAAAATGCAAAATCTCAGTCATACTGTGATAGTTTACACTCACTAGATTGGAAAATATTTTTCTTTTTATTATTATTATTATTACCTAGTCTAAGATGAAGAATATTTTTTTAAATCTCTATAAATCTGAAACACTGGCAGTGATTTAAAACAAAGGCCACTTTTATGCATTGCTGGTAGGAATGCAGAATAGCACAAATAGAAAAATATTTTGAAATTTCCTAGCAAATTTGAAATGGGCATACCCTGAAACAGAGAAACTTCATTTCTAGGTATATATACCCTAGAGAAGTACCAGGAAATATGAACAAGGTGTTCATAAAAACATTGTTTATCTTAAAAAATAAAATTAATGTATTAGTCCATTCTCACGCAGCTGATAAAAACATACTTGAGACTGGGTAATTTACAAAGGAAAGACATTTAATTGACTCACAGTTCCACATGGCTGGGGAGACCTCATAACCATGATGGAAAGTGAAGGAAGAGCAAAGGCATCTCTGACATGGCAGCAGGCAAGAGAGCAGGTGCAGGGGAACTGCCTTTTATAAAACCATCTGATCTCATGAGACTTATTCACTATTACAAGAACAGCATGGGAAAAACCTGCCCCCATGACTCAATTTCCTCCCACTGGCTCCCTTACACAACACATGGGAATTGTGAGAGATACAATTCAAGATGAGATTTGGGTGGGGACACAGCCAAACCACATCAATGAAATAAAGGCAAGTCCAGACACACACCGTTTGATATTTTTACCATTTGTGTCTACAAAGCTGCACAGTTATGGAATCTAACCAGCTATATAACCAATTATTATTGGTTAAGCTTATAAGCTATAACATGTGTCTACCAATTTCCTAAAACTCCAGTAAAGTATAATAGTTTGGATGTCCATAAGGGAAAACGGAAAATAAACAAATAATTTGAAGTGTTGCCTATGTTTGTGAGGAGGGAATATTATCTGGGAGGCATATTCTGGGGCTTCAGTTATATTAGTAATTTCTGTTTATTATGATGGGCAGTAGACATGTAACCATCTTATCACTCTTTTTTTTTTTTTTTTTTTTTTTTTTTTTTGGTAAATATTCTTTTGGTGAATGCCTAGAAAAATCTAATAATTTAAGAAATGTAATTACCCTTTTACCTTCCCCAACTCATGTCACTATATGAAAGTAGATAGCTTGATTCACTTTGGGTGGATGGTTTTAAAACATATTTGCAGTTATCAGAGCAATGTCACAAAAGTTCTAGGTTCCATTTTTGCAGGGACTTTAGCCTTCCCTTGCTGCTGATCAGCACAAAGCAGATATAGCCGTACAAGAAAATACAGGATTGAAGACTCCTATGAAGATAGCAGAAATGGGAAGTTTGAAACCTTTATTATAATGAAGTATTTTATTGGGTGGTCAGAACTCTCAGAGTTAAAAAGTGATATTGAACATGCATGTACTAATTAAATTGTGTACTCCAAGTCTTTTGGTTATATGTATTCTCAAACAAAAGACAGACTGTTTGTAATGATCATGAACTACATATTTACTAAAATTTGTAATCCTGAGCCAGTAACTTATCAGTTAGTCACCTGGTATTAAGTTCTTATAAATTGTGCAGTTGGATACTAACCACTCAGGAAATTCATCTCAAATAATAGACCTGGCCCCCACCCTAGAGGAACTAGTATTATCATATTTGTAATTTACAATTGGTTATGCTCAGTCCTAGGGCAGAGCTGACCTGGGACTGCACTATGTGCAGAGAAAGAATTAAGAGTCACAGGATAAAAATGCAGAAATGCAGATGAGAATTAAAATGACAAAACGTTTTCAGAAAAAGGCAGTATTAAAATTAAGTGCCCATATTATTTGATGCAAATCAGAGAGATTATTGTGAAGAATAGACAGCTGGGTGTAACTGGATGCCATCCAGATGTATAACCAATTATTAATAAGCTTCATAAGATATAACATGTGTAGACCAATATCCTAAAGCTAAAAGTATAAAAGTTTGGATGTTCATGCCATATTTGTCAAAATATTTATGTCCCATATGTGGTAGCCAGAATGTCCAAAAACCTTTATTTGTATTGGGCTCTTGATTAAATAAAAAAATTAGCTCATAAGTAGGTTAAATTGTTTGTAAGAAAATGAGCAAAATAATGTATGATGGAAAAACTCAGATATATTATAAATTGTCAAGGAAGACAAAAATAGAATGCAATAAATGTTCCAGGAAAATTGATTAAATATTTGGGGAAAACCAGAAATTGATTTCAAATGTGTTAATGAGTTAATTAATGAAAATCAAAATATAAAAATTAGGAATAATTATTTCAACCTGAAAAGTGTTTAACATTTCTGTAAGTAAAAAAAATTTCTAAAAAATAACAAGAAAAAAAACTATTGGAAAAATATTTGCCACACATGGGATAAAAAAAGTCACTGGTATTTTAATATATAAGGTGTTCTTTAAAGAAAAGAATACTGAACCACAATAGTTAAACTACCATGAAACATTAAATAAAACAAAATATGTATATGAATAAGCATATATGAATATATAAATATGAATACTTTATAAATACAAAATGAATAATATGTAAATAGTTACTATGTTCACTCTCAGAGCTACAAAATAAAGGAAGTGACCACACACACACTTACATTTTTTTCCTGACTCAATTAGCAGAGTCTGACAAAATGGCAAAAGCAAGGGGAAACAGTGAGTAGGGTAGTGTTATTACATTGTTAGTAACAGTGTAAACTGGTACAATTTTCTTCATTACTTGGCAATATTTATCAATAGATTTTTAAATCTAATTAATTCTACTTTTAGATTGAAACCTAAATAAACAATCAGACATTTTGCATTCAAATGTTTCACAAATGAATGAAAAAGCAATAAAAGAGGCCAGACAGTAATTTGGGATCAGTGAATAATGGAAACTGAAGTTCCTAGATTTAAAATAGAATAGTGAGTTTGGCCTCATGTGTAGATACTTGACTTCTTTTAAATTTTCAAATAGTGGTTATAGAACATTATTTCAAAGCTGAGGTACAAAAGAAACCTAATGAGATCATATGTTACCTCTTATTTGTATCAGCCTATCTTCTACTAAGTGATTTGTCTATTCAATTTCCTTGTGAAATCAATCAATTTGCTGGTTCAACACAGGCTTTTCAATTTAGAGTAGAATTGAAATTTCTGCTCTGCAGCAACTATTGGTTTTGTAACCTGAAGAAAGTTTCTTAAATTCATTGAGTCTTTCTTCATCTATCCTCATCTATCATATGGACCTAATAATACTTTTTCAGGAACTTTTGTACCCGTCACAGTTTCTGAAAAATAAATATTTCTTATTATTATAAGAAGAGCCAAATTGCTTTCACAGAGGCAGTAAATTATATATATAACATATATAGTAAAATAATGTACATAAACTATTCATAAGCATGGATATTCCAGAGTCATTAATACTTTAGTAGATATGTGTAATGTATAATAAAACTTCATTTATTCCAAGGTGTTCTCACTTCTATTATTTGGCTTATCATTACTTTTTTTACTCTACTCAGCTTCCAGATAATTTTCTCAAAATTCTGCATTTCTCTATTAGGGATTTCATAAGCAAGTCAACAGAGCAATAGGAGAGAATCAGAAATTCGTCTTTTCTTATGATTTCCATCTGATCATCAGAGCTAAGAAGTGCCATTATGGTACCAATATTCATGATCTATGGGCAATATGTTTTATTTCCTTATACTATTATCAACTGCTTTGAACAGTTGACATCTCTGGGATTTACAATTGGCTTCATAATTGTGACTTACAGATAAACTTTTCACCTCAAAGATATTTACAACAGAATCCAGAAACAGAATATCTTCAGTTTTTCTAAGGATTTTGAACAATAATCTCTCTCTTTATTTTCTCATGGATAAAGCAAATTAAGCCCAAGAAATATCACCAGAAATCCAGATGAAGACTGGCTGTTATGCTCTAGTGATCTCCAGCTAATATAGTTTGAATGTGTCCCCACCTAAATCTCATATTGAAATGTAATCCCCCCTGTTGGAGATGGGCCCTAGTGGGAGGTGATTGGATAATGGAGGCAGATTTCTCATGAATGGTTTAGCATCATCCCCCTCAGTACTCTCCTAGTGATAGTGAGTAATTTCTTGTGAGATCTAGTTTTTTAAAAGGTGTATAGCACCTCCCTACTTTATCTCTTGCTTCTGCTCTGGCCTTGTGACCTGCCTACACCCTCTTCACCTTCCACCATAATTGTAAGTTTCCTGAGGCCTCCCCAGAAACTGAGCATGTGCCAGCATCATGCTTCCAGTATAGCCTGTAGAACTGTAAGCAACTAAACCTCCTTTCTTTATAAATTACCCTGTTGCAGGTATTTCTTTATAGCAATGCAAAATCAGACTAATACTGACTGCTTTCAACTTGCAGTAGCTTGCCCATGCAGTAGCTTGGGAAAAGGAAAAACCCTATTCTCTTGCCATCTTTTCTGAGGAGCAGTGCTTCAGTCTTTGATGGTTAAAGTGGAGACCAAGCTTTTTTTTTTAGACAGAGTTTTACTCTGTCACCCAGGCTGTAGTATAGTGGTGCAATTTTAGCTCACTGCAACTTCTGCCTCCCAGATTCAAGCAATTCTCTGCCTCAGTTTCCCAAGTAGCTGGGATTACAGGTGCCCACCACCATGCCTGGCTAATGTTTTTGTAATTTTAGTAGAGATGGGGTTTCACCATCTTGACCAGGCTAGCCTTGAACTTCTGACCTCATGATCTACCCACCTCGGCCTCCCAAAGTGCTGGGATTACAGGCATGAGCCACCGTGTCTGGTGAGACCAAACTTCAAAACAGAACAAAACAGCTTAAGACTTCAGAGCTTAGAACAGACCATAAAGTTTAAGGTTCAGGTTTAGGTTCAAGGATTGACAGTAATTGATATACTTGCTGAATTAGCAAACAATCAAAGCAAAAGATTTACCTAAACTCAAGGTACATGTTCCATAATACAAATAATGTGGATTCATGGTGCCAGCCTGTTCCCTGCTGAGAGCCTCCAAAGTCAAGTGTTCTCAGTACCTTCTGTGAAGTGAGGGGCTGAAGCTCCAGGATTAGAGGTCATTGAGAGTGGTGTTGAGAGAGGGAACAAACATCAGTCAAATGTCAATTCTAATCATCTTAAAGCAATTGTACTGACTGCCAGACCACAGGTATATCAACTAGTTTATTTCTGTTTTATTTCTTACCGTGCCATCAAGCCTTGAAAATGGTGGTTTCAGTGCACCAAACCTAATCAAAAGGAAAAAGTACACATGAATGGAAAGATACTCCATGTTCATGCATTAGAAAAATTGATATTGTAAAAAGTCCATACTATCCAAAGCATTCCATAGGTTTAGTGCAATCTCTACCAAAATTCCAATATCAATCTTCACAGAAATATCCTGAAATTTGTGAGAAATCACAAAAGGCCTCACATAGCCAAAGCAATCTGCAGTGAAAAGAACAAAGTTGGAGACATTAGAGTACCTAATCTCAATTTATGTTACAAAGCTACACTAATCAAAACAGCATGGTACTGGCATAAAAACAGATACATTGACCAATGGAACAGGATAGAAAGTCCAGCAATCAACCCATGCATTTATGGTCAGTTGATTTTTGGCAAAGGTGCCAAGAACCCAAAGTGAAGAAAGAATGGTCTCTTTAATAAATGGTGTTGGGACATGCACACGTATGTTTATTGCGGCACTATTCACAATAGCAAAGACTTGGAATCAACCCAAATGTCCATCAGTGACAGACTGGATTAAGAAAATGTGGCACATATACACCATGGAATACTATGCAGCCATAAAAAAGGATGAGTTTGGGCCGGGCGCGGTGGCTCAAGCCTGTAATCCCAGCACTTTGGGAGGCCGAGACGGGCGGATCACGAGGTCAGGAGATCGAGACCATCCTGGCTAACACGGTGAAACCCCGTCTCTACTAAAAAATACAGAAAACTAGCCGGGTGTGGTGGCGGGCGCCTGTAGTCCCAGCTACTCGGGAGGCTGAGGCAGGAGAATGGCGTGAACCCGGGAGGCGGAGCTTGCAGTGAGCCAGGATCCGGCCATTTCACTCCAGACTGGGCGGCAGAGCGAGACTTCGTCTCAAAAAAAAAAAAAAAAAAAAAAAAAGGATGAGTTTGTGTCCTTTGTAGGGACATGGATGCAGCTGGAAACCATCGTTCTTAGCAAACTATCACAAGAACAGAAAACCAAACACCGCATGTTCTCATTCATAGGTGGGAACTGAACAATGAGATCACTTGGACTCGGGAAGGGGAACATCACACACCGGGGCCTATCATGGGGAGGGGGGAGGGGGGAGGGATTGCATTGGGAGTTATACCTGATGTAAATGACGAGTTGATGGGTGCTGACGAGTTGATGGGTGCAGCACAGCAACTTGGCACAAGTATACATATGTAACAAACCTGCACGTTATGCATATGTACCCTAGAACTTAAAGTATAATAATAAAAAATAAATAAATAAATAAATAAATAAATGGTGTTGGGAAAATTGGATATCCACGTGCAGAAAAATGAAAGTTAATCTTTATCTCCCTCTATGTACAAGAATCAACTTAAAAGAAATTAAAGACTTAAAGCAAGACCCGAAACTGTAAAACTACTAGAGGAAACATAGGGGAAAAGCAATGGTCTGGGCAATGATTTCTTAGATATGACCCCAAAAGTACAGGCAACAAATGCAAAAATAGATAAATGTGAATTGCATCAACCTAAAAAGTTTGTGTATGGCAAAGAAAACAATTAACAAAGTAAAAAGACACTGGGAGAAAATATTTGCCAATCATACATCTCATAAAGGCCTAATACCTATTTTAAAATAAACAAGCAACGCAGCAACGCACATAACTCAGTGACAAGAAAAAATTAGACCTGTTAAAAAATGGTGAAAGGTCCTGAATAAACATATCTCAAAAGACATACAAATAGCCAATAAGAATACGAAAAAATGTTCAACATCACTAGTCACCAGGGAAATGCAAATTAAAACCAGAATGAGAGATCACTGCACATCTATTAAAATGGCTGTTATCAAAAAAGTGATACTATCTCAAGAAAAGAAAAAGATCACAAATGTTGGTGAGGATGTGGGGAAAAGGGAACCCTTGTACACTGTTGATGGGAATGTAAATGAGTATAGTCATTTTGGAAAACAGCAGGGAGGTTCCTCAAAAAACTAAAAATAGAATTATATGATTAGCATCCCAGTTCTGGGTATATATCCAAAGGAACTGAAATCAGTATGTCAGAGAGATATCTGCACTCCTGTGCTTATTGTAACATTATTCCCAATAGCCAAGATATGGGCACCACATAAATTCTCATTAATGGATAAATGGATAAAGAAAATGTGGTATATATACACAATGAAATATTATTCGACCTTAAAAAAGGAGGAAATTCTTTCATTTGTGACAACGTGGATTCACCTGGAAGACAGTATGCTAAGTGAAATAAAGCAGACACTGAAAGACCACATGATCTCACTTGTGTGTGGAATCTAAAAAAGTTGAACTCACAGTAGTAGAGAGTTGAATGCTGGTTACCAGAAGCTGTGGGTTCTGAAGAAGATGGATGGGAATAAAGGAGATGTTAGTCAAAGAGTACAAAGTTTAATTAGATGAGAGGAATAACTTATATTGATCTTTGCGTAAGCATGGTGACTATATTTAATAATGAGTATGTATATCCATATATAAATAAAATATGTATAATTAATGTAGATTTCAAAATTACTGAAAGAATAGATTTTTAAGTATTCTCACCACATAGTAAAGATATGTATGTGAGGTGATAGATATGTTAATTAGCCTAATGTAGCCATTCCACAATGTATACATGTATCATAATGTCACATAATACCCCATAAGTATACACAATTATTTGTAAATGAAAAAAATTTTTAAAGGCAATGACTTTTTTAAAAAAGCCTTCTGTATTATTTAAAAAACTTTCTGTATTATTCAGCTGCTATGGAGACAGAGGAAAGAAAGGATATTGAAAAAGAATTCAAAATGACTTGTGTGATATGAATTTCATTTGATCTCACAAACATCTATTAACAAGTTCTTATTTTTAACATGTTATTTAATATGTAATATATCACACATAGAGAAACTTTCTTGTGTGGTTGATATTTATTGAATGAATACATTCAAGTTAACACCACTAGGTCAAAACGGAACATTTCAGAACACCAGAGCCCTTCCATGTTTTGTCCAGCCCCAGTCTGGCTTTTCTCCTTCCCCTGAGAGATAACCACCACCATGAGTTTTGCCTTAATCATTTCTTGTTTTTCTCTATAGCTGCATCACTTATGTATGTGTCTCTAAACTAGACAGTTTCATTTTCTATTATTTTTTCCACTACATTGTATTTATCATATTCATGCTTGTTGATATGTTTCTCAATGGTCCATAAATTTTAATTGGTGAAAAGTCTATAATTATCTAATTATATCACAATTTATTTATTCATTCTGCTGTTGATGTGTATTGGGGTCATCATTTTTAAAGTTTACAAACAATGCTAATATGAATATTTGTGTATTTATGTCATCTTTTTCTATCATTTTTACTAACAATGTTTTGATTATTAGTTTTTAGATTATCTTCTCTAAAGAACACTCAGTGGGATTCTGTTCTTCCATCTAGTCTGACAATCTCATTTCCAAAGGGAGCAGTCACTTAATCCACATTCAATGCAATGATCAACGTACATTAGCTCAAAACCTCCTAGTTGTCCACTTACCCAATGCTATTTTTGTACCTCCTAGTTGTCCACTTATCCAATGCTATTTTTTCTCTCTCTTACTTTTCTTCTTTTAAACTATTTAAACACTTTAATTTTAAAAAATAATTTTTTTTTTTTTTTTTTTTTTTTT
>NW_012100765.1:5439115-5486660 GCF_000951045.1 Mandrillus leucophaeus | reverse complement strand
TATGTATACTTGTGCCATGTTGGTGAGCTGCACTCATCAACTCGTCAGCACCCATCAACTCGTCATTTACATCAGGTATAACTCCCAGTGCAAACCCTCCCCCCTCCCCCCTCCCCATGATAGGCCCCGGTGTGTGATGTTCCCCTTCCCGAGTCCAAACACTGTTGGTGGGATTGTAAACTAGTTCAACCATTATGGAAAACAGTATGGCGATTCCTCAAGGATCTAGAACAAAATAATGATTTTTTAAACTATTCCATCTTCTGTCAATTCTGCATTGAATCTGCCTCTCATCCTAACGGTTTCTTGAGAAATCATCGTGTGTGTATTCAACCGAACTCAAAATTTTTATCTTCCTCTCTTATAACATGAGAATCTTCAGATATTTCAACTCCTCATACTCCTCTTCCAATTTACAGATCCTGGCTGTCATTTGGTACTAAATTCCATCATGTTTTATTTTTCCCGTATAACACTATTAATAATTTTTTATATAATCAATGTTTATCTGCTCACATATTTGATACTTTTTTTTGCTCAACTTTCTTTTTTACAGCTCAACACTTCCAATCGAGATTTCTCTCCACTGGCATTTTCTAACATTTTGCATTTCTTTTAGTGAGTGTCTGCTGGTGGTACACTTTCGCAAATTTTGTTTAACTAAAGATGTTCTCATTTTAACTTTTTACTTGATGGATACTTTTGCTGAGTACAGAATCCTAGTTTGGCAGTAATTGTTCAATTCACTACATTGCAGATAATTTTCACTGTCTTCTGACTTTCATTACTGCTTTTGAGAGGTCATATATCATTTTAATGAAATGTAGTAGGCTGATTTTTTTTTTTTTTTTTTTTTTTTGAGATGGTGTCTCACTTTGTCACCCATGCGGGGGTGCAGTGGCATTGCAACCTCTGCCTCCTGGGTTCAAGCTGTCTCCTGCCTCAGTCTTCCGAGTAGCTGGGACTACTAATGCCTAACTACTATTTGTGTTTTTAATAGAGACGGGGTTTCGCCATGTTGACCAGGCTGGTCTCGAACTCCTGGCATCAAGTGATCCACCCACCTCAGCCTCCCAAAGTGCTGGGATTATAGGCGTGAGCCACAGTGCCTGGCCTAGGCTATAAATATATATGTTAAAACATATATATATGTTTTAAGCAAAAAGGGTGAAGCTAGGTTCCTGATGCTAACTTATGAAGATATTTTGTCTCATTCTTTGATACTCTAAGATTTAAACCATAAATAATTTAGAATTATAATATGACAATCTCAAGTTATCTAACCATTACATAGTAGTAGGTTCAGATACAATCAGAGCAACACTGGCTTAATCAGGCAGGGTGTGTTTTGGCCATGAGGTACAAATTAACAAGTAACAGTGACCTAAAGCATAAAGTCATGTATTGTTTGCTTAATAAGAAGTCCTGAGGTCTAAAATTCAGTTACATTCTATTTTTCATGAGTGTATGTATTATACACAAAAAGACAGGTCTGCTCTTGAATTGGGATATAAGTCTATTAATATTTTGGAAATGTACATCACTAACTTCCTTAAAAGGGGTTGGCTTAGAAGAAATATATGGCTAAAAAGGGTCTTTAAAGTCATTTTTTCTTCATTCTTTACTACAATGCCACTCTGACAGAGTCAGAGAACATCAACTCTGAGGTGGATAGGAAACATCACCTCAATTTTACATGCTATATAGTGTACACTTTCTCTTGTGAGGAGTGAAAAAAGTACCAAAGACATTCTTTTTTTCCCTTAGTCCCTGCAGATCTAAAAGATTAAGATTAACCAGGAACATTGTTAATAATTACATAGCCTAAAGCAAGATATAATGTCATAAAAAGCAGACAAGATTTACCTTTGCTAATCCTTAATTCATATAATCAAGAGCTACTGAAATACAATTATCTCCTATTTTTATCTTTAACTTTAGCTAAAACCATTTTAATTATCTGTTTTCCTTGTCCATCTCCGTGCAGCCACTGACTTCAATAGTACAGTAGATTTTATTCATCATTCACCTGAACTTATAATGGTCCAGTAATATTGTCTTATCACTGGACAGTTTTGAAATTAGTGATTACCAAAATCCTTCTGTTTGCTTAGCCATAGAATTCTGCAATATTAATAATAAAGGGTAGGCTTTGTGGGCTTTTTTAGAAGCAAAAACTAAATTCCTAACCTGTGAGAAATCAAATTTCAGTGATTTAAAATAAGTTCTATGAAATAAAGAGGGCAAGGCCTTACTTTTGCTCAGAATCCTAGAATCATTCATACAGATGAGATAATTTCCTGCCATTGTTTTTTTGAAGGGAGCAGATATTTCTATTAATTTTTCTCTACCTAACATAAATTCTGTACTTTTGGGTTGAATTTGGAAGTTTTTCCAGAAAATAAATAATTGCTAGTTTGCATAATCCACACTGAATAAATACATAATTATTAACTATTTCCTTACTTCTAACTCACAAAGTCAGCACAGACATTTTTGACGTGGCATTTGAGATACCAGCATCTTCAGAATAGATAGAAAACATGCTGTGGATGTTGAACAACACAAGGCTGAGCTGGTTAGTACTGTAAATACTGTTTAATTGCCTTTATGTCTAATATTCTTCCTTTCGACATTTAACATTGAACCCTTCAAGAATATTAGGTTGCATTTTTTATAATGTTGGCTATTACAGGATTATGAAATCTGAGATGTTAATATTAGTAATCATAGTGCTGAGGAAGTTATTAGTATACCAAACAGTGCTTCCACGTCTTTTGAGAATTGTACGTTAGAGTTTCTGCTTAAATTTTGGTATTTATATCAGGAACCTACAATAACGTATCAGCAGACAAAATTTTAGTAGCTGATTTAAAATATGTTCCTAGCAAATGCTAACAATATTATGTTTATTTCTATATATTTTCATTTGATAAAAATATTTCTGATAACTCCTTCCTTATTGTGACCTATTTATATTTAGAATAGCAATTTTGGAAAATGTCTCATGGTGGGGGTACTTAAATGCTTAAAATGTGTTACTTTGATTCCATATGAAATTTAAAGTAGTTTTTTCTAATTCTATGAAGAATGTCAATGGTAGCTTGATGGGAATAGTATTGAATCTATAAATTACTTTGGGCAGTATGGCCATTTTCATGATATTGATTCTTCCTATCCATGAGGATGGAATTTTTTCCATTTGTTTGTGTCCTTTCTTATTTCCTTGAGCAGGGGTTTGTAGTTCTTCTTGAAGAGGTCCTTCACATCCTTCGTTAGCTGTATTCCTAGGGATTTTATTCTCTTTGTAGCCATTGTGAATGAGAGTTCATTCATGATTTGGCTCTCTGCTTGCCTATTGTTGGTGTAAAGGAATGCCTGTGATTTTTGCACACTGATTTTGTATCCTGAGATTTTGCTGAAGTTGCTTATCAGTTTAAGGAGTTTTGGGGCTGAGATGATGGGGTTTTCTAAATTTAAAATCATGTCGTCTGCAAACAGAGACAATCTGACTTCTTCTGTTCCTGTTCTAATACCCTTTATTTGTTTCCTTGTCTGACTGCCCTGGCCAGAACTTCCAATACTATGTTGAATAGGAGTGGTGAGAGAGGGCATCCTTGTGTTGTGCTGGTTTTCTAAGGGGATGCTTCCAGGTTTTGCTCATATGTGGGTTTGTCATAAATAGCTCTTGTTATTTTGAGATATGTTCCATCAATACCTAGTTTATTGAAAGTTTTCAACGTGAAGGTCTATTGAATTTTCTCAAAGGCCTTTTCTGCATCTATTGAGATAATCGTGGTTTTTGTCTTTGATTCTGTTTATGTGATGGATTATGTTTATTGATTTGTGTATGTTGAACCAGCCTTGCATCCGAAGGGATGAAGCCAATTTGATCATGGTGGATAAGTTTTTGACCATAAAGAGTAATGAGATCATGTCCCCTTCAGGGACATGGATGAAGCTGGAAGCCATCATCCTCAGCAAACTGAGGACAAACATAAAGGAACAGAAACATAGAAACAGAAAACCAAACACTGCATGTTCTCACTCATCAGTGGGAGTTGAAAAATGAGAACACATGGACACAGGGAGGGGAACAACACACACCAAGGCATGTTACAGAGTGGGGGACAAGGAGAGAAAACTTAGAGGATCAGTCCATAGGGGCAGCAAACCACTATGGCACATGTATACCTATGTAACAAACTTGCATGTTCTCTGCAGGTATCCTGGATCTTAAAGTAAAATTAAAAAAAAAAAAAAAAGCCTTAAAAAATAAAAAAATAGGCCTGGCGCGGTGGCTCACGCCTGTAATCCCAAGCACTTTGGGAGGCTGAGACGGGCAGATCACAAGGTCAGGAGGTCGAGACGATCCTGGCTAACATGATGAAACCCCGTCTCTACTAAAATACAAAAAAAATTAGCCAGGCATGGTGGCAGGCGCCTGCAGTCCCAGTTATTCAGGAGACTGAGGTAGGAGAATGGCGTGAACCCAGGAGGCGGAGCTTGCAGTGAGCCAAGATTGCGCCACTGCACTCCAGCCTGGGCGACAGAGCGAGACTCTGTCTCAAACAAAAACAAAAACAAAAACAAAAACAAAACAAAGATATGTTCAAGTGTAAAAAAAATAAAGACAAATGTAAGCACCTAAAAAGAAGTGTTACTCTGCTAATGTACAAATCATGCTTCTGAAAATCATAGAAACAAAGTTATAAAGGTCTTATACATCATTGAAACGTATTCTCTTATTTTACAACTGAAATATTAGGAGGCCACATAGCTAGTAGCAGAGTCAGAAATTACCCTCAGGTTTCTCACATACAATCTTTTCATTATAAAAAAGTAGTTTTCAGACAACTTGACTATTATATTCCCAAGGAAGGAAATTAATTTTATTATCAACTTGAGGTTACAGACAAAATAAAAACTATGATAGGATTTGATGTAATAACTGTTTTGAAACTTGAAATTTGTATTTGTGACTAGATTGGGGATTCAATAATTAGACCACAATAAACTCAACTAACATTTGCCTCATATGTCTTTTTTTTTTTTTTTGAGATGGAGTCTTGCTCTGTCGCCCAGGCTGGAGTGCAGTGGTGCAGTCTTGGCTCACTCCAACCTCTGCCTGCTGGGTTCAAGCAGTTCTCCTGCCACAGCCTCTTGAGTAGCTGGGTTTACAGGTGCCTGCCACCATTCCCGGCTAATTTGTTTTTGTGTTTTTAGTAGAGACAGGGTTTCGCCATGTTGACCATGCCAGTCTTGAACTCCTGACCTCAGGTGATCCACCCACCTCGGCCTCCAAAGTGCTGGGATTACAGGTGTGAGCCACGGCACCCAGCCTGCCTCATATTTCATGAAAGCAGCAAAATGTCATTGCTTTAACACCATATACACATCATTTTATTTCCTTTTTCTTTCTGTAATATATTAAATATGACTTACGGTGTTTCCCACAATAACAAAACATTTATACAATGTAGTCCATTAAGTCAATTACCTAATGACACTAAAAACAAACAAACAAACAAAAAACAGTGAGATAAACTTCCAAGACTGTGAAGAAAAAGAATAGAACTTCTCATCTTACAGTAATCTGACAATTACCTCTTATATCCCCCCAAAAAAGGGGTAAAAGATGCCTTTTTTTGGACAATTGTTTATATGAGTGTTGTTTTCTCATTTTAGAGCATTTGGAAAATATAGAAAATTATGAAGAAAAATTTTTTTTAAATTACCCATGCTTCTACCCAGAGAAATTCACTACTATTTTTTTCTTCCCATTCTCTCCCTCTCCTTCCTCTGTCTCTCTCTTTAATCTCATATAATTTTATTTTTTCATTGATTTATTTTGCCAAAGATTTTTTGCCATAAAATCTTTTCATTGATTTATTAATTCTTGTCAAATTACTTAAGATTTTCCTCCAAAAGTTCTATAAAGTTCTTAATTGAAATACAGGAAATTTACAGTTTATATTACTGAAACTTTTTATGAGAAAACATTTATTTAAGTTGTATCTTTTGTTCCTCAGTAAAGTTTTATGGGTTTTTAAATATAAATCCTATGGTATTTTATAAGCTTAAGCATTTTATATACTTTATTCCTACTGTGAATGGCAACACACACAACACACAAACACAAACAGTTGTTGCTACACTGTATATATTTTTCTTTCTTTTTTTTTTTTCTTTGAGACAGAATCTTGCTCTGGCCCCCTAGGCTGGAGTACAGTAGCTCCATCTCAGCTCACTGCAAGCTCCGCCTCCCAGGTTCACGCCATTGTCCTGCCTCAGCCTCCCAAGTAGCTGGGACTACAGGCACCCACCACCACGCCCGGCTAATTCTTGGTGTTTTTAGTAGAGACGGGGTTTCACCATGTTAGCCAGGATGGTCTTGATCTCCTGACCTCGTGATCCACCCACCTCGGCCTCCCAAAGTGTTGGATTTATAGGCGTGAGCCACCACGCCCAGCACTGTATATATTTTTCATGTTTTTATAACCAGCCAACTTAATGGGTTCTTACTACTTTTGATAGACTATATGGTTGATTATTTGGAATTCCAATGGCAGAAAATCATATCATCTGCAAATAAGGATAATTCTGTCTTTACATTTTTATTATTCATATGTACTAACTAGGACTTTCAAGAGAACATGACCTAATAGTGGTGGCAGGAGACATTCCTCATGCCAGCGTGACTGTAATGGGATGCCTCTGAGGTTTCACTGTTAAATATGATGTTGGCCATTGTTCTGAGATAAACATGGTGTATTAGGCGCTGTTCTCAGGCTGCTGATAAAGACATACCTAAGACTGGGTAATTTATAAGGGAAAGAAGTTTAATGGACTCTCAGTTCCACATTGCTGGGGAGTCCTCACATTCATGACAGAAGACGAAGGAAGAGCAAAGGGGTATCTTACATGGTGGAAGGCAAGAGAGTGTGTGCAGGAGAACAGTCCTTTTATAAAAGCATCTGGTCTCATGAAACTTATTCACAATCATGAGAACAGCACAGGAAAAACCCACCCCTGTGACTAAATTTGTTCCCACTGGTTGCCTCCCATAACATGTAGGGATCATGGGAGCTACAATTCAAGGTGAGATTTGGGGACACAGCCAAACCTTATCACATGTTTTACCACATTTAGAAATTATTCTTACATTTTTAGTTTATTGAGATTTGTTTTGTCTGCTTGTATCAGGCTCAATGCTGAAATTTGTTACGTGATACTTAAACATCTGTTGAGATTATCATTTTATTTTTCTTCTTTGATCATTTCATGTGAAAAAATGTTTGTATATTTTATATCAGGAAACCATTATCGAAGTTTCAGATTCTCCTAGAACTTGGTTATTTCTTTATTTAATACACATATTTATATTATTTTATATTTTTATATGCTTACGATCCTGGATAAGATAAACTTTCCTCACCCTTAACCATCAGGATTTTTTTTTTTGCTTGATTATTTATTTATCTGTAGTTCTCTACAGATTAATACTCAGTTACCCAGAAATCCATACTGTTCAAATGAAAGAACACACTGTGGTTGTGGATTGTACAATGTGGCCTTCCAGCCAGAGTGGGTAAGGTTTAGGGGTTGGGGAAGAGGTGGGAAGTCCTCAGTAGTCTTTGGAATAATGGTAAAATGGAACAGGCAGCCCCTTCTCCATCAGATCCTCCGCAGGGCTCCAGCTGCCACTATGTAATCTCCAGACAACACCTGGGCTCCAGGTCCCTAACGGTGCATCAGTGCTGCAGCTGCATTCTATTCCTGTAAGATCCTGCTCCACAGCAGAGCGAATATTTTTCTATTTTTATATATTTCTAAACTCAATGGAATTTGTATTTATGTTTCACATATCCAGATATATTTAAGAAATAATTTTATAATTACAAAATCTTAACATGTAATGTGAAAATTATAAATAATTGCCAATGATCAAAAAAAATCCTGCAATTTTTCCACCATCCAAAGATAATCAATCCGTATGTTTTGATATATCTTTCCATTATTTTTCTACACATTAGGACTAACTAGAAAATTGAATTTATATTGAGATGTTAGTAGCTAAGAAAAACTTAATGTAATTTATTCCTGAGGCAACCTATTGGCATTGGATATGAAGCCTTATTGCTTGGTACAAAGGAGGAAGAACTAAGAGGGGATGTTTTGTCACAGATTACAGCATTTGAAGTGATGAAGAACGTCAGTCTTATTCTAAATAAAATCAGTTACCTAAGTCATCACTATGTAATTCGCTGAAATATTCACCTTTCATAAACCTTTGCAGGTTTCCGTAAAACCCTGGTCACTCTTAAAATCATTTATGGTGTGTCTATTGGCCTAATTACCATAACTCTTGTAGTTCAGGTCTTGTATTTTGTCCACTTTGGCAAGCCCACCAGTGACACTGCCATCATCATTCATGCAGACAGAAAGTCCAGTCCTGCCACCTGCCTCTCTGGTTCTATCCCCCATCTCTTTCCCCATCACCCCTCCTTGGATCTAAGAGTACCCTGCCTTCTGCTCCTGTGGCCAACCAAAGCTTCACTACCAAGGTAACCCATCTGCTATGGTGACAACGAAAATCACAATATGGGGTTGCGAAGTTATCACTGAGTACAATAACTTACATTTTTGAGCCCTCAGTCCTTCTCGAGCCAGATCAACACCCTTCTTCCAAAGGAGGCACGCCCAGTTTCTCTCCCACCTGCCACCAGTTTCCAAAGCACTTAGCTTCCTGAGATCTCACCCTCTTGTTCAGTTCTTTGCTGACTTCCTACATGGTGATGACTCTGTCTGGCACCCACTTGTGTTCAAATGATTGGAAACAAAAAATTACAGCTGAGCCTGGGTGATTCATCCAGGCTAGGGCATACAATATTCTTTTTATCTTTCCTGTACAACCAACTTTACTAATCACTAATGAGGGTGTAAACCAATGAAGAGGCTGCCAAGTGCACCCTGCTCTATTGAGCTCTCTGCATAGAGGTTCTTAAGTCAGTATCTACCATCCAGTCACGGTTGATTATCTCTCAGTCTCATAAACTTGACTACTTTCAACATTTGTATACCAGTAGAGAAAAAAGCAAATGTTCAAGTGAGGTAATTGAAAAGCCTAATTTATTAAACACCTATTGATTTTTACAGAGGGTTCCCTCTATTGGAGAAATCAGAAAACAGTGATCAGTGAGGGTAGGAATAAAGAAGGAAGATTTCAGCAAAATGTTGAACATGAGAAAAGGGTGAAGGTTTGGATTTAAGAAGAAGTAATTAACATGGAAAATGAGAACACCAGGGGAATTTAATAGATTTAAAACTAAAGGCACACACAGAAAAAGACTTGAAATGTTAACCAGTGACAGATGTATATGTATCTGTACTTTCTCATTGATATTGTCAATATTATCTTCTATACTTGACATTTAGCTTGATTTCTAAACTACTTTAAACTGCTACTTAGACTTTATACTTCACATTGTAACTTTGAGAACACATTGCTTATAATTTGCTGTGAAAGGCAAAACTTGTTCAATGCTACTTATATTCGGAGTGCTTAACACTACCTAGAAGTATGATTCCTCAGTCTGGAAAAGACTTCAAAAGTAAAGAAACCTGCTCACCCTACCCCCAACCTTCTAATTCTGTAGAAGGAGGAGATTGTTCCAGAGAAGGGGTGCTCCTAGCCAAAGACCCAGACCAAATGAATTGACACTAGAACCCACATCTCAAGCTTACAACATCTGATTTTCTTTTGCACACCATTAGAGATTCTACACAGGTTCTAAAAGCTTCATTTAGTGTTTCAACATTTCCCAGAGCAAAAGATTTTGTATTCTATATAATTACAGGTTGGTTTGCTGAAGTCAATAATAGGCCATTTAAATTAGCATAGACCTTCAGGCCTTGTTGAGTCGTTAAGCTCTGCAAAAGAAAGATTAGGAAGGTGATCATTCTTTACACATAGTTGTTACTTATGGGGAGTTACTATTATCTTTTAGATACTGGTAAATGTAGGAATTTGAGTCTTTGAAGAATAATTTTATATTCCTCAAACATTATTTGGTCTAGTAGAATTAAAGAATGATGAGGGATATTATGTAAATTTTAGAAAAGAAATTTAATGAAGTTCTAGGTAAGATTAATACAAGGGAGTAAGTGTGCATACATTTTCCCCAGTATTTTTTTTGTGCTTTGATTCAAATATTTGTGAAGAAGAAAGCTTAAATTCATTAGGTTCAATGTGCTTTCTTATATAACTTAAGTTTTGCTTTGTAATACAAAAGTTTAAAACCTTTTTTTAAAGACCTAAATTTACTCCCAGTAAAGAATAATAAACAATACTTTGTATTCTAGAAGCCATTCTAAATAACCTGATGATTGGTAAGAGCCATTCTCATCTCTTACTTTTAGTGATAATACCAAATGCAGAATGGTCATATGGAAGGATTTCTTTGTGTTTGAGGAGTACCTTTTTTTTTTTTTTTTTTTTCCGCAGGCAATTTCCTAGGTTAAATGTTGGGTTGGAGGAGATTCTAATCATAGCTCACTGCAACCTCAACCTCCTAGGTTCAAGTAATCCTCCCACCTCAGCCTCCCAAGTAGTGGAGACTATAGGTGCACACCATAACACCCTACTAAATTTTTTAATCTTTTTTTTTTTTTTTTAGAAATAGGGTCTTACTCTGTTGCTCAGACTGGTCTCAAACTCCTGGCATAAAGGAATCCTCCAGCCTCAGCCTCCCAAAGTGCTGGAATTACAGGTGTGAGCCATGGTGCTCAGCCATATTTATATTTTCAAAAATTGATTCACTAAACTTGAATGATAGTCATATATTTTAAATCAGTCCAGAAGTTTCTCTGTTTAGAATATTTTCTACAAGCGCTTTTGTGAGTCCATCATTTGTTCTTAAATTTAAGTAACTTCTTATGGGATTAAAACATTCAGTTTTCAAATATACTTCCACCAAACTAGAGTATATATAATTTATGCTTTTAGATGTTTTACTGAAAAGCGTGCTATTTGGCATTTTGTTTCCAAAATCAGCTCATTTATCTACACTGAAAATCTGTTGTAACCAGTAGCCCTGCTCCCTGATGATGTCAATGAGTATTTTAGGGAAACCTTTTGGACATGGTATATTACTTAAGATGTATTTAAAAGGTATATTACTTAAACCAATCCCTTTGATATTGTGCAGTTTCAAAAGTTTCTTGAATTATCTGTACTTTGTAAAATGTTCTAATTTGTGGACATTCATCTGCTTAGTCCTTAAGTTCTTTAATAGCTTCCTAGGCTTCTCATTAATTGCTGTGATAGTGAAAAGCATCTCATGCTAGTGTTCTTCTCAAGTCAAGCATGACTCCATTTTGCCACATCACTTGCTGGCTTTTGCAATGGCATCATGAGAGCATCTTCCAAGTTTTCCAGTCATCTATCACTGAAAATTATCCCAGCCATCCAACAATTTCTTCCTAAAGTCACTTGCAACATTTATCATTTTTTCCCACCACTTTGAACTTATTGTTGTTTCTTCCATTCATGTTTACTTCATATAAGTCTTTCTCTTCATATTGCTTTTGCGTTTATTACACAAAATGAGTTTAAAAAATGCCTGCGGTATACCTCAAGACAAAGCACCAACAACATAAATGGATCAAATTGACAGTAGAAAGGAGAAACTGAAATGATTGTGCCCAACAACACATGTCATCTTTTCCAGCAGCAGAGGGGATGTGGTTTTGCTTCAAATTGTACTTTCATTTGTAAGAAATACAGTAAGCACAGGTGCCTTTGTATCAGATGTATTTGTTTCTACATTTGCATCTGTTATCAATGGAAGGCATGAGCTTATCTTACAAATAAACAAGAGACCCCAAATCATAGCTAACTACTTACTGCACCAAGGACACCTGTGTTTGTTAAGATAAGGTTCAGCTGTAATTGACAAATGTTCTTGAACAATAGTGAAGTTACAGAAGTTATAGAAAATAATCTAGAGAAGTTTATCCCCCAGACACATTAAATGACTCATGGTAGCTGGTTTGAGTTGGAAAAAGCAATTTCAATATCATCAAAGACATGGACTCCTTTGTGTTATTGCACCACATCCTCAACACATAGCTTCCATTTCTTAGTTCAAAGTGGCTGCTTAAGCTCCAGTCATTATGTCTATGTCCAGCCAACAGAAAGAAAGGGGGCTAAAAAAGTTGATCCTTCACTTTAAGAATACTTCTTAGAAGTTGCATACAATAATTCTATTATATCTCATTGCCAGAAGTTAGTCATACAGCCACACCTAGTTGTAAGGAAGGCTGGAGAATGTAATAATTATTCTGGATGTGACCAACTAAAACCAAGGATTCCATTTAGAAGGACAACAGGGAGAACGAATATCAGGGGACAACCAAGAATCTCTGCCACAACAATTGAATCCAAACACTTTTAGAGGAAGAAGCAGTTCACTCCAAATTCCTAATCCCTTCACGAGCCCCAGGTACTCTAAAACCCTTTTATAAATATTCTGTCAATAGCAAAACTCTAACATGTCTAAAACTTGGGAGTCAATTACAACATCAAAGGGAGCTGGCCTCAGGGGCCAACCTGACTGACTGTGGATTCATGTCTCTAGGGGTTTCACCTGGCACAAGTGAGCATCAAGAGCCCCACCCCGAAGAGGTAGTCCATGCCCTCTGCTTTTGTTTAGCCCCACAGAGCCCAGCCATGTGCCTAGAAGAAATATAAAACAAAGCAAGAATTTGCTGACAACAGCACAGAAACATCAGGTAGGAAGAGACCTTAGAGATTAGCTATCTAAGCTCTTCTCCTTTCAGATGAAAGAACTAAAACCTTTGGAAAGCTCTGGGTATGTCCTGGCTCAGTGTAAAGGACTTTTCTCCTAAGATCTTGCTTGAAAGTGCATTAGGTTTTCTTCTTTCTAGGTCTCAAAGGGTTTTATGTTTATCTCTCAATATATTGTATAAAGTAATATAGAAGTTAAAGTATACAAACTCTAAAACCAGGCAGTCAGGATTTGAAACCTAGCTCTCTTAGTTACTATGTGACTGTTGGCAAATTATCTAAATTTTCTTTTTCTCAGTTTCCTCATCTAGCAAGTAGCAATAAAAAGATCACCTATTTCAAAGACCTATTGGGAAGAGTGAATAGATTAATAAATGTAAAGCACTTAAGACAGTGTCCTGTCATGTGGAAAATGTTCAATAAATGTTAGCTAGTGCTGTCACTGTCAATCAATCTGAAGATAATGGTGACTTATTTTTTTTAACTTTTATTTTAGGTTCAGGGAGACATGTACAGGTTTGTTACATAGGTAAACTCATGTCACAGGGGTTTGTTTCCTGATCCTCTCCCTCCTCCCAACCTCCACCCTCAAGTAGGCTCCAGTGTTTGTTGTTCCCTTCTTTGTGTCCAGGAGCTCTCTTCATTTAGCTCCCCTTAACTTGCTAAGGATTATGATCTCCAGCTCCATCCATGTTCCCACAAAAGACATGATCTTGTTCTTTTTTATGGCTGCATAATATTTGATGGTGTTTATGTACCACATTTTCTTTATCCAATCTGTCATTGATTAGCATTTTGGATGATTCCATGTCTTTGCTATTGTGAATAATGCTTCAATGAAGATTCATGCACACGTGTCTTTTATGGCAGAATGGTTTATATTCCTTTGGGTGTATACCCAGTTATGGGATTGCTGGGTTGAATGGTAGATGTTTTGAGCTCTTTAAGGAATTGCCACACTACTTTCCACAATGTTGAACTAATTTACACTCCCATCAACAATATATAAGCATTCCCTTTTTTTCCGCAACTTCACCAAGCATCTGTGATTTACTTTTTAATAATGGGCATTCTGACTGATGTGAGATGGTATCTCATTGTAGTTTTGATATACATTTCTCTAATGATCAGTGATGTTGAGCTATTTTTCATATTTGTTGGCCGCATTAATGTCTTATTTTGAGAAGTGTCTGTTCATGTCCTTTTCCCACTTTTTAATGGTATTTTTTTCTTGTAAGTGGTGACTTCTTAAGTGAGAATGGATTTACCCTTGCTACCTAGTATATTTCTAGCCATTTTCTGCTTTTAATTAAGAATTGATAAATATTCAGAAAATTACAGCTAATATTGTCATTCAACTAAGAAAAGTGTCACAAGACGGTTGAAGCTTCTGAAGAAGTATCATTATATGCCTACCTCAAAGCTGAATAGAGTCAGAGGTTGTGTAATAAAAAATAAATTGTGTGTAAAAGACTCTGCCGTGATTGGAGGTGAAGGATGGGTGGGAAATAAAAGGATTTACCTTCCTTCCTACAAAAGCAAGAGAGAATGTGCTATCAGCTGGCTAAATCACATTAAGAGAAATACACTAAACACATCTCCAATCAAAAAATAATTTTGGCCAGGCACAACGGCTGACACCTGTAATCCTAGCACTTTGTGAGGCCAACATGGGTGGATCGCTTGATCCAAGAAGTTGGAGACTAGCCAGGGCAACATGGCAAAACCCTGTCTCTACTAACAAAATGCAAAAAATTAGCGGGGCATGGTGGCATATACCTGTAGTCCTAGCTACTGTGAAGGCTGAGGCAAGAGGATTGCTTGAGCCCAGGAGGTCGAAGCTGCAATGAGCTGAGATCATGCCACGGCACTCCAGCCTAGATGACAGAGCAAGATCCTGCCTCAAATACTACTACTAATATTTTTTTAAATGTTAGCTATTTTATGATGTGGGCCAGTGAAGGCCAACTTAATACAGAATATTAAGATTGAAAAACATCTTTAATACATATTTTAGTGAATGAAATGTATATCTTTGTATGTTTTTATTTACATAATACTTCAGATTCTCAAGGACACTTTTCCTCAAGGACATCTTAGTAACATACATGCAGTTAAATCAATGGCTCTTAACAAATGGGTTAGATTTTCCTGACAATAGGCAAGAAAGTGAGCTCAAATACTTCTTCATACCTCTCTTCTTTCTGGGGGAATATTCTTATACCAGATTTCTCTTGAGAAAATGGCAGCATCTCACAAAGAATATCCCCACCGCCATTTTCTCCCTAGAACAGCATCATGGGAGGAAGCAGCACAGCATACGGAACCACTGAAAGTTGGGGCCTTGCTTCTTCCACCTAACAGTTGTATGGCCATGGGAGAAATCTTTCAAATGCATTGGTTATCAGCTTCTTCATCTATGAAATGGAGATATTAAAACTTGCTTCTAAATTTGATTTGAAGATAATCGGATATCATGGGCACAAAAGCATTTTGTAGCTGGCAAGGATCATACCAATGAAGGATGGTATTATTTTTATTTTTACTCATTTTGGGGAAAGAAGAAACACTGGGATTTCCACTTTAGGTGTAGTATGGCTCTTGTATTCTAGAAGAGTGAGATAGTGATCCACTGTAGTTAGTAACAGGCTCTTTGGTCAGAGAAAGTTGGGTTTGGATTTCCATTCAATGTGTAAGTTGTGACTTATATTGTCAAGGCCCTTAAACTATCCAAACGTAGATTCTCTATTTGCAAAATGGAAGGAATAGTAGTATATAATTTATGGAGTTGTTCTGAGGATTAAATAGGTTAATATTCTGCTGTAGAATAGTAGTAATATATACTAAATGCTTACCAAGCGTCAGTAGTTATTATGGTTTTCATTTTGAATTGCTAGATTGTTCATAATTTGTCTCAGGGATCCTCCAAAACAGGATTGTGGAGTAGGTGATTTTTTTTTTTTCAGTGACAACTCAGTCTTTTCTAGAATGCCTTTTCCATGTTTCTTCCACCCTGCCAGGGGTGCAGCAGCAATTCCAAAACAACCCACTTTCTTTTTTTAATGTCCCTCTTTGGGTCTGGGTTTGTTCTCTGTGGGCAGCAATTGGTGCTCTGGACTGTGTCCACCATGCAACCCCAATGTCCAACTGACCTCCTTACGGGGTCCAGGGCCTCTGGTATTATGAGCAGACTAGGAAGAGCCCAATACTTTGCATTTAAAAGTGACCATTTAGTACTTTAACCCAAGGTAGTCTCTGATGCTGGGAAGTTTAGGCATTTCAACAGGACTATAAATTATTTTTCCTCCTTAACATTACATTGTCCCAGTCTTTAGTGACCTGCTTCTCTTCAGGTCACTATCTCCTGTGCTTCTTTGAGCAGAGGAATTTTATATATGACTCTGCCCTAAACTCATTTTTGACTCAAACTCTTGGTTCATTATTTTGCCTTGCCATTTCTCATCACCTATACCCCATATTAATCTTGCTTCCAATGGCCATTGGCGAGGTCAACCTTGCTTTTGAGGAGGCGGGGTTTCTTTGTTTTTCTTATTTGTCATCTATGAACAACTTATTAATCTCCATTTTACTCATCCAAGTGAATAAAGCATTTCAAAGGAAACGTTTTCCAAGTCTTGAGTGGATTATGGAAGATTATAGCAGCCTCAAAAATAGCTATGACATGTAATGCACTGATGTTAAGTTATGACAAAAAGGCTACAAAATTCCAGTGCACAGAATGGTGATGGTGGCTTACATGAAGCAAGATACTTTTACAATGATAGTCATCTGAGACTTTATCCATTGCTCTACACCTGAATTACAAACTGCAGACGAGGAACTTCCCTGTAATGTTCAAGCTAGTAACAATCCAGAGGAAAGGAGAGCAAAAATTGCACTAGGAGATTTTATTTTCTACATTGTTCTTGTTGGCAAACCTTAGCAACTGCCAATGAGGACTGAACACAACTGCAGCCTAGTTTTAACCATATTAACTTTCCCCAGGAAATGCTGATTAGTACATCTACTAAGGAACCACTGCTTCAGGCCCAGCAGCCTGTGTGTATACAAGAATAACTCTACTGGAAATCATTCTTCAGGGGTTTGTGCCTTATGTTATTACTCCTCACCGTTTTCAAGAAAGCTTGTTCCATTAGTCAGTGGAATGAGAAGAATTAGTCAAATTTCAGCAAAACTTCACTGAGCTGGAATGTCAGACACCAGACTTTTCCCAAGAACCAGACACTGCTAATTAACAATTTCCATTTGGTTGCCCACATATTTATTATGTTAAAGACATTGGGTGCATAAAAGAACAATTAGAAATAATCTCTGTCTCCAGAGACCTTTAGTCTTGGGTAAAAAACAGAAGTACCGAATATTTGTGGGATCAGAGTGGTAGAAACAGAGGGTTCTGTTGGTTTGCAGATGCCCTCTTTCAGAGAAAACAGTGAAGACTTCATGGAAGAGACAGCATTTGAGCTGAGCCTTGAAGAGTCTTTAGGATTTTGTTCTTTAGGTTTTCTGTTTGTTTGTTTTTCTAATGTGAATAAAGTACACGTTCATTGTGAAAAACAAACTGGAGAGTTCAAAGCAGAATGGGAGCAGGAGGAAAAAACCCACCAATTTTCTACATTCCAGAAGAAATCACTATTAATATGTTTTCTTTGTGGTACCACATCTCACTTTGGACACATTTAACAAAAATTTTAAAATGCTCATAGCCTTTAATATACACTTCTGCTTATAGAATCCTCAAAGAGCATAATTAGGAATGCAAGTAAAGACTTATGCACAACACTATTCATCATGGAATTTTATAAATAGTGAACCATAGAAACAATCTAACTGCTCCCCCAAAGGAAGGGACTAAGAATGACCAGAGCTGGAAAATTTTTGAGGATGTAGGACTTGCCTTGGACAGGAGGCATAGTAATATGTCCCCTGAAACTATAAGTTAAAGAAGATAAGGATGGTGTACGTCCATTCTCACACTGCTATAGATAACTACTGCTATGGAGAATTTATGAATAAAAGAGGTTTAATTGACTCACAGTTAGTTATGCAGGCTTAACAGGAAGCATGGCTGGGAGGCCTCAGGAAACTTACAATCATGGTGGAAGGGTGAAGGGGAAGCAAGTACCTTTTTCTCGTGGTGGCAAGAGACACAGAGGGAGAGAAGGAGGAAGTGCCACACATGTTTAAACAATCAGATCTTGTGAGAATTCACTTACTATCATGAGAATGGCAAGGGAGAAACTCACCTCCATGATCCAATCACTTCCTACCAGACCCTTCCCCTGACACAAGGGGATTACAATTCCACGTGAAATTTCAGTGGCGACACAGAACCAAACTACATTATTCCACCCCAACCCCCTCAAATCTCATGTCCTTCTCACATTTCAAAACCAATCATGCCTTCCCAACAGTCCCCCAAAATCTTAACTCATTCCAGCATTAACTCAAAAGTCCGACTCCAAAGTCTCACCTGAGACAAGGCAAGTTCCTTTCACCTATGAGCTTGTAAAATAAGAAACAAGTTAGTTACTTCTAAGATACAGTGGGGGTGGGGTGCAGGTATTTGGTAAATACTCCTATTGCAAATGGGAGAAATTAGCCAAAACAAAGGGGCTACAGGCCCCATGCAAGTGCAAAACCAACAAGGCAGTCATTAAATCTTAAAGCTCTGAAATAATCTCCTTTGACTCCATGTCTCACATCCAGGTCTCACTGATACAAGGCTTTGGGCAACTCCATCCCTGTGGCTTTGCAGGCTGGAGCCCCTGCAGCTGCTTTCATGGACTGGCATTAAGTGCCTGCAGCTTTTCCAGGCAAGCAGTGCAAGCTGTCAGTGGATCTACCATTCTGTGGTCTGGAGGATGGTAGTCCTCTTCTCATAGCTCCACCAGGCAGTACCCCAGTGGGGACTCTGTGTGGGGGCTCCAACCCCACATTTCTCCTCCACAATGCATTAGTAGAGGTTCTTCATGAGGGCTCCACTGCATTATTGTACTTCTGCCTGGACATCCAGACATTTCCATACATCCTCTGAAATCTTGGTGGAAGTTCCCAAACCTCAATTCTTGCCTTCTGTGCACCCTCAGGCCCAGCAACACATGGAAGCCACAAAGGCTTATACCTTCTGAATCAATGGCCCAAGCTGTCCCTGGTCCCTAGTTAGCCACAGCTGGAGCTGGAGCATCTGGGACACAGGATGCCATGTCCTGAGGTTGCACAGAGCAGCAGGGTTCTGGGCCAGTCCATGAAACCATTTTTCCCTCCTAGGCCTCCAGCCTGTCATGGGGGGTGCTGCCAGGAAGATCTTTGATCTACCCTAGAAACATTTTCTGCATTGTCTTGGCTGTTAACATTTGGCTCCTAGTTACTTACACAAATTTCTGCAGCCAGCTTGAACTTCTCCCCAGGAAGTGGGTTTTCTTTTTCTACTACATGGTCAAGCTGCACATTTTTCAAACTTTTATGCTCCACTTCCTTTTTAAATGTAAGTTCCAATTTCAGACCATCTTCTTCTTCGCACATACGAGCATACACTTCTAGAAACGGCCAGGAGGTCACATCTTTAACACTGCTGCTAAAAAAAAGTCTTCCACCAGATATCATATATTATCTCTCTCTGAAGTTCAAAGTTCCACAGTTCTGTAGGGCAGAGGCACAATACCATGGGTCTCTTTGCTAAAGCATCACCAGAGTGACCTTCACTCCAGTTCACAATAAGTTCCTCATCTCCATTTGAGACCACCTCAACCTGGACTTTATTGTCCACATCACTATCAGCATTCTGGTCACAACTATTCAACAAGTCTTATAAAGTTCCAAACTTTCCCACATGTTCCTGTCTTCTTCTGAGCCCTTCAAACTGTTCCAACCTCTGCTCATTACCCAGTTCCAAAGTCATTTCCACATTTTCAGTCATCTTTATGGCAGTGCCCCACTCTCTGGGACCAATTTGCTATGTTAGTCTGCTTTCACACTACTGTAACGAACTACCTGAGATATGGTAATTTATGAAGAAAAGAGGTTTAATTGACTCACAGTTCTGCAGGCTTAACAGGAAGCATGTCTGGGAGGCCTCAGGAAACTTATAATCATGGTGGAAGGGCAAAGGAGAAGCAAGCACAGCACCTTCTTCTCATGGTGGCAGGAGAGATAGGAAGAGTTAAGGGGGAAGTGCCCACACTTTTAAACCATCAGATATTGTGAGAACTTATTATCACAAGAACACCAAGGGGAAATCTGCCTTATGACCCAGTCACCTCCCATCAGGCCCCTCCCCTGACATGTAAGGTTTACAATTCCACATGAGATTTGGGTGTGGACAAAGAGCCAAACTATATCACATGGAGTATGTAATAGTATAACATACACTAAGTTATGGGAGTACAGAACAGGGACAGAACATGAAGTTATTATCAGACTTTATACCTGAACATGAATATGGTTATGTGGTTAGCTGCTGTCAAGTAGGACTTCCTGAAAGAAAAGATGAATGCAAAGACCCAGTTGAGAATACTAAAGTGAGGTTTCAAGAAAACTGGGTAATAGCTTGGCTCATAGTCTAGATTTCTAATCACCTCTTTCCAGGTCTGGACCTCCCAGAGATTTTTACCAGCCAGAGGAAGGGAGAGGAAGCTTGCTTCTGAACCCTGGCTATATCAGTTCTATTATGTATACTCATTTACATCGAAAATTCAATTTGAAATAATACAATATCATGCACAGACTACTTACTACACCCTTTCCTCTCTGCCCACCCATCCTCCCTACCCCATGTATTGTTGACCAGATTCCATTACTACATTATCTATAACTCTGAATGAGAAGGCCCCTGATCTCTATAGCAGCTCCTGAGTCAGGAAGCCTTACGCAAAGGCATGGAGTTCCTGGTCATTGAAGTGTCTTGCTGGTAACAATATATGTTTAGGTGGGAGTGACAATATCTTATTAGAGATCTACAGAATAATGACACTCCTTATTTAACCTAAATCCTTCAGAAATTTCCAGATGTACATCGAGAGGACAGAAACTTAGCTCCCAAACCCTAATCAAGAATCTTCCTAGTGTAGCTGTTTGATCTGAATTAAAAATAAATGCTCAGTAAATATTGTTGGCAGCATGAACATTTCCTTCTTCTAGAATACTTAGTATCCATGCGTATTTCCAATGACTTCTCCTTACATTCAATCAGGAGACATCTTTTGGCTTCCTCTGCAAATGGCTGTAGTAACAAAAAGACTCATATGCAAAGGTGTTCTCAGTTTATTGTATCAAGAGCTTTGTAGACTAGGTTAGCAGGAATCTTTTCCAGAAGGAGAAGTTTATCCAGGCTGATGTAATGCTTTCTAGTACCTCATCTTCTATTATGTAATTAAATGTACATCTCGTTACATGCCTTTCACTCATGCATTCCCGTCTCATTTCATTGCTTCAATTATATTGCATTAATGAACACACAGGTGAATTGTGTAGTTTTCTACATAGTGTGATCTCTAAAGCCCTATAAGACATAAATTATTCTTCTTTAAAGTCACTCATTTTAATGAAGGTACTGCTTACAAGAACTGGGCCAAAGTGCATCATTTAATTCAGCTCTTAATCACAAAGACCAGAGCAGAGAGTCAATACAGACAGCTATGTGGTCAGAGGCTGGTGAAAGAGGTTTGTCAGTCAGTGAGGTGCTACAGTCTAGAGCTCATAGGAGGGAGAGGCCAGTACCTCTGAATCTCCATCAAGTTATCTGAGTAGAAGAGGGAGAAGAACCAAAAACAGTGAGAAAGATAGGCCTAAGAAGAGAGTAGGACAAGGTAGAAGATCCATGTAGATCGCAGGAGGTAAGAAAAGATTCCTCCAGAATGAGCAAGCAGGTTATCAGAAGGCTCAGTCCTATAGAATTAGAGGAATTTGCCCCTCTCTAGATCAGTGCTTCACAAAATAGGGGTATCTCTTACCAACAGCATCAGCATCATCTCAAACTTGAAATGCAAATATTCAGATCCTTCTCAGATCTACTGAATCAGAAACTCTGGGTGGATGACCCAGTAACCTGTGACACATCCTGTACTATAACACAGGTTACTGAGTCACCCACCCAGAGCATTAGAATCACGTTCTCCCCTTGATTCTAAAGCCACCAGGAGTTTGAAAGGCCCTGCTTCAGATTAGCCCGAAGAATTATTAGTAGTTAAATCTTGAACTTCAGTTCTTCCCTTCTTAAAAGCATCCTCTTGCCTGAAAGTAGACCAGAATTTGTTTTCCCCACTGTATTTCCAAAGGATTCTAGTCTACAGAGCTCTTGATGCAAGAGACCAAATACTAAAATATCAGTGGTTAATTCTGTAGAAATGAAGGATCCTTAGCTTAAAAACTCTTTTACCGCTTCGGTGCAGTTTATTTTATCAGTTGATGATTTCTATGATGGAGGCTCAGGATTCCAAACAGAATACTGACATATCAATGAAGAGAGAAAAGGGTGTTAAAGCAAGGATCCTTGATTAATTACTGGACAAGCATAGATGGGGGTAAACTTTTGGCAATATGGTTCAAAACCCACCTGATATAGAACACTAGTATTTATTCTTCTTTGTAAATTATCCATTGAAATAGATAAGTTACTCTGCATTATTAGTAAGCATCTATATTCTACTAGAGCAATTTTCATTCATTTATCTACTCTAGAGAACCCCAAAACCCGAACACATAGACGTTAAGCTCTGGTAAATAGAACTATGGGTAGGGTCTCCCCAAGCAATAGATATCCCTGTGATCAAAGAGAATGCTCTGCCTTTGTTCTTTCAACACATGGCATAAGAACTAAAGAAAGGGCAATGATGACTACTGTTTCCTGGACTCACAGATTGGCAGCATTACTTGAACTTTATGGAGCTTGGATTAAGCCATTTTACTCTTTCCTGACATTTATTGGACCGGTTGACTATGAAGGGTTACCCGTCACCAGGACACGAAAGACAGCAGAGGAAGGGCCAGGCTAAGTGTGTTTCCTGCAGGTCGGCATGCTCTGCTGAACACAGGGAAATCCAAATCCTTCCCCTGGCTTACCACTCCCTCCAGTGCCTCCCATCCTTCTCCAGCGTGACTTTCCACCTTCTCTTTTTTGCTCACCAACAACAGCCACATTGGCCTTCTTTGGCATTCTGAACGTTCCAAGCTGTATCTCATGTGAGAGCCTCAGTGCTTGCTCGCCCTCCCGTCTGGAATGCTCTTTCCAAACTACTCTTGGCTAGTTGCTACTTAATTTCCAAAAGTTCTTGCCTGACCCTACATCCTAAATCATATTATTTCTTTATATTCTTTTGTAACACCCTGAATTTTATCTTTATAGCATTTAGCATACTTTATAATTTTATATTTGTTTGTATGACTACTGCTTAAAGTTTGTGTTCTGCTTAGATTGTCAGTTTTATGATGACCACTTGCTCTCAGGGCTGATCAGAACACTGGTATTTTGACTGGCCATTACTGATTAATTTCACAGATCATCAGTATGCATGCTTGCAAGTCCATATCAGATCTGCTTTCTCAGGGTGGTTTCTGCCATCACATCACCTTCTCTTCTCTGACCTTCTGCTTTCCAGTTATAAGGACCTTTGTGATTACATCAGCTCACCCAGATAATCCAGGATAATCTCCCTGTCTCGGTAACCTTAATTTAATCATATCTACAAAGCCCCTTTCACCTTGTAAGGTAGCACTTTTATAGGTTCTGGGGATTTAGGATGGAGACATCTTTGAGGGGTCATTACTCAGCCTAACCACAGCACCAGATGAACAGTCTGTGCTCCTACTTTGTGAATTAACTGTAATTCAGTCTGATCAATCCTTTGTGTCTCGTTCTTACAAGAGACCACAGTATAGTTTATTAATCTATGGGAGTAATGGACAACCTCTCTCAATCTCTGCTCCCTTATGATTTTTTTTTTTTTGCATTTGCTTTATAGACAAAAACTTTGCTTCATTCTAGTTGACAGACACACAGACAAGTACTGAAGTCAGCAAGACCCTGGAGCTCAAACCTGAGAGATTTTTGGTTTTGTATGCTTCACCTCGGTCCCAACACTGCCCAGTCTTGGGTTCTACCCACTCTAATTTCCACCTTCTAAACTGGGCCAGCTAGAACTGGTTTGCCTAAGGAGTTGAGCATCATGTTGTGATGGCATTCACCTTTGCACCATGATGAATGTGGGCAAGATAGTAGCCACAAACTCTTATCTGTCCTCAGTCTCACTGTCAGCCCTCCCCATGTACTCTCATGGCAGGAGAGAAAGAGGAAAAGCAGGGAAGTAGAAGAAGGGATAATGAATTCCCTCTGTTACAAAGCCCTGAGAAGGCTCATACCCCAAAGACCTTGTACCATGATCACTCTGCCCTTCACTTCTGGACAGAGAGAAAACTCCGAAGACCAGGGATTCACTATCACTCTGTCCATCCAACAGGCAGATCAAGATTAGGAACCTGTGTCAACCCTAGGCAGTTAATTCCAAACATCCAAAATCTACTAAACACAGGTACATTATTAAATGATGATAAGTCATTAGTGATAGCAACAAAAATAAAATAAAAATAAAATATCTTTCCTAAAATTCCATATGGTTAAAAATTAGTGTGGAGAGGAATTTTTTTGTAAACTGATAAAGTTAAATGTATTTTAAGAAAGTGAGAGGAATACTTTTTATGAATTTTGTGACTGTATCTTTTAAAAACAACAAAATTTTTTTTTAGGTATTTACCGTGGGCAAAACACCAAACTGATACCTGGAATTAAGGTCACCAAATGGCCTTCAGCTTTGCCCAGGGGTTCTAATCATGGTGCATATACCGTCTGTTTTCTATGAGTAGCTTCCTTTTTTCTTGGAATAAGATCACGTAAGGAAAGGGAGAAAAATGGTCAATTTTGGGGTGAAATGTTTAAAAAATGACAAAATACCATATGCACTAAGTTGACAGGTGCAAAGCTTCGAAGATTGTACAAAATGTTGGGTGCCTTCCTTATACTCACCAGCTTTCATACGTGTGAACACATTGCAGACTACCCCAGTCACTTTGGAGCTGATAATTCATCCACAATCCAGGAGTCCCCTAGTGATTCTTTAGAGAAAGACTAATAATATTGGCTTGTGAGAAGCATGTGGAAAAAAAAAAAAAAGAATAGCTCTTGTGAGCACAGGTAACCAAAATCACAGAATCGTAAATAGAACCGAGTTTCCCTCAACATAGAAAACAGAATGTTGGCCAGGCACAGTGGCTCATGCCTGTAATCCCAACACTTTGGGAGGCCAAGGCGGGTGGATTGCTTGAGGTCAGGAGTTTGTGACGAGCCTAAACAACATGGTGAAACCCCATCTCTACTAAAAATACAAAAATTAGCTGGGTGTGATGGCAGGCACCTGTAATCTCAGTTACTTGGGAGGCTGAGGCAGGAAAATTGCTTGAACCTGGGAGGCAGAGGTTGCAGTGAGCTGAGATCACACCACTGCACTCCAGCCTGGGCAACAAAGTGAGACTCTGTATCAAAAAAAAAAAAAGGAAAAGAAAAGAAAATAGAACGCTAACCAATGTGACAGTACAAATTTCAAATTTGGTAATGGAGTGTGCCTGCTGAAAATTTTTAAAGTATGTTACTGAAAAGATCTGGCCAAATGGGAATAAATTTGTCCAGATTTTCTGAAAAATCAAAAAATTTTTAAACAAGAAATCTTAAACTACAAAATCCGAAGTTAGAGAATTTTAAGTAGTGGATTTACTAACTTTTCCTGGCCACCCTTTCAACCTGTTGTCAGCGAACTACATTAGGAGGAGGTCACTAGTTCATTTCTTCCTTTTTCTCTCCCTCCTTCCCCTTAACTATATGTTATTCATGATCATTGGCTTCTTTTTTAGTGTATTTCTTTAAAGATAAACAGTTGCTATAATAAAACTTCACACTGCATGCTGGTGAAAAACACATATATCTGTCTCTGAGTAGCCACAGATTGTTCTCCTTGATTGTAGTCTGGATATGATTATCATGTTAATCCATTATTTTTCTTGAATAAAGTTGGCAAAAGAAAGTTAATCAGCTGCCTTATTATGTCTTTCAACATTAAAATCATTTTGTTAAAATTAAGACATTGGCACCAGAACACACTGAAACTTGGGACAGCCAGAAATCAACCAGTGAAGCCAAAGTCATGTCTGGTGGGGAAACTGAGGCAACTAGCATCCATTCTGACTCTGAGATGGAGTCTACAAGACAGTGTGGACCCACGGCCATGCCCTGCCCAATTGCTCAGCAGCTCCCAGAGGTCAGGAGTTCTCCTAGAGATTCTCCTCTCCCACCCCAGCTCACGCCCTGTCCTCCACACCCATCAGAGATCCTTAGGCTTGATATCTCCATCACTTTCTTTAATAATCTTGAATCACCACAGATATGATTAAGGAAACCCTACAGATCGAGTCATATCTTCAAACATAAATACCTTTGCTCAGTAGTAATCTACCTCAAACTTTCATAGACACATCTTTATTTGAGGATCAAAAGAGCTGTCATCTCCAATACTAACAATACCTTCTTCTGGAACAACTCCTGAAGAACCTGCCTGAGGCTGTTTTACAGTTAATGTATGTTGATAAGTAGAAGGATTATACTCAAAAATAATCATAAAAGCTGCAGTATAGTAAACATATAAACCAGTAACATAGTCATTTATCATAATTTTCAAGTAATATACACTGTACAAAATTGTATGTACTATATTTTATGTGACTGATGACAGTACGTATGTTTACCGCAGACATGTGACTAATGTGTTGTGCTATCACGTTTAGGACAATGCAAAATCACTAGGCAACAAGAGTTTTTCAGCTTCATTACAATGTTATAGGACCACCATTATATACGTGGTCCATCATTGACTAAAATATTATCATGTGGCACAGGACTGTATATGGTCCTGTTAGACTTTTTAAGTTTATTTTTGTTCATAGGTATCATGTTTTCCCCCAAACCATGGAATTAAGTGCCTACCTTATTTCTATTGTCTGTTTCTTTTTCTTTCCTTTTTTTTTTTTTTTTTTTTCATTCTTCCATCCTAGGAGAGTACTTAAAACCAGACTTTTTTTTTTTTTTTTTTTTTGACAGAGCTTCACTCTGTCGCTGGAGTGCAATAGTGCGATCTCGGCTCATGGCAACCTCTGCCTCCAGGGTATTGTCTGTTACTTTTTATTCACTTAGCAATGTATCACAAACTCTACCCAAGCCAAAAACAAAATTATGAGCATTTTTAATATAGCTGTTGCCTATTTTTGTGTCTCCTTTTCAGAAGTGTTTATTTAGGTCTTTTGTACATTTTTCAATTAGTTTATTTGTTTTCTTGCTATTGAGTTGTTTGAGTTTCTTAAACATTTTGTATATTAACCTCTTATCAGATTATGGTTTACAAATATTTTCTCTCAATCCTTCTATTTTCTCTTCATTCTGTCGCTTCTGTTGCGATGCAGAAGCTTTTTAGTGGATGCAATCTCATTTATTTGTTTTTTGTTTTTGTTGCCTGCCATTTATTTGTGTGGACTACAATTTCTTTCATCAATGTTTTCTAGTTTCCAGTATAGATGATCCTCAATTCATGATGGAGTTATGTCCAGATAAACCCATCATAAGTTGAAAATATTGTAAGTTGAAAATGCATTTAATACATGTAATCTACCAAACATCGTAGCTTAGCCTAGCCTACATTAAATGTGCTCAGAACATTTATGTTAGTCTACAGTTGGGTAAAATAATCTAAGGCAAAGCCTATTTGATAATACAGTGTTGAAGAGCTCATGTAATTTATTGAATACTGCACTGAAAATGAAAAATAAAATGGTTGTATGAGAAATCAAAGTACGGTTTCTGTTGAATGTGTATTGCTTTCACACCAGCATAAAATTGTAAGTCAAACCATCATAAGTTGGACATGGTCTGTATACAAATCTCTCACCTCCTTGATTAAGTTTACTTCTAAGTATTTTTTATGTTATTGTGGATGAGACTGATTTCTTAATTTTTTTCAGATGATTTGTTGTTAGCCTAAAGACACACTGTTGATTTTTGTTTGTACTTTGCAAATTTACTGAATTTATCAGTTCTAACAGTTTTTTGTGTGCAGTCTTTTTTTCCATATATAAGATCATATCATCAGCAAACAATCTCACTTCTTTCTTTTCTATTTGAATGCCTTTTCTTATGTAATTGCTCTGGCTAGAACTTCCAGTACTATGTTGAATAAAGGTAATGAGTGTGGGCATCTTTGTCTGGTTACTGACATTAGAGGAAAAGTTTTTAATCATCAAAGAAATGCAAATTAAAACCACAATGGGATATCACCTCACACCTGTTAGAATGGCTATTATCAAATACCCATTTTGGTGAGGGTGTGAAGAATGTTGGTGAGGGTGTGACGAAAAGGGAATCCTTGTGCACTGTCTGTAGGAGTGTAAATTAATAGAACCATTATAAAGAACAGTGTGGAGGTCCTCAAGAAACTAAAAATAGAACAACCATATGATCCAGCAGTCCCACCGCTGGATATATCTTGAAAGGAATTTAAATTGATATGCAAAAGAAATGTCTGCATTCCCGTGTTCATTACAGTGTTATTCACAATAGCTAAGATATGGAAGAGATCTAGGGGTCCATCATCAGAAGAATGGATAAAGAAAATGTGAAAAGGTGAGCTCACAGAAGTAGAGAGGAGAACGGTAGCCACCAAGGGCCAAGGAAGGGGTGTGGATGGGTAAAGGGAGCTGTTGATCAAAGGATATGAAGTATTAGTTAGACAGGAGGAATGAATTTTAATAATCTATTGCACAGCATGGTGACAATAATAAACGATAATTCATTGCATATTTTAAAATAGCTAAAAGGGTAGATTTTAGGCGTTTTCATCACAAAAGATAAGTAGGTGTTGATTTGTTAACTAACCTGATTTAATAATTCTATGTTATAAACATATATCAAAACATCACATTGCATCCCAAAACACATACAATTATTACTTGTCAATTGAAAGTTTAAAAAGAACAAAGAAAAAATCCGATATTATCCTGCACCATGATATTTTTCAGTGACTTTAAAATAATCTATAGTAAGGATGCAGTGTAATTTGACCAATTTCCTATATTTGGGCATTTAAGTTGAATCCTATTTTTATGGTATTTAAAATACATATATTGCAATAAACATCTTTGAATGCATTAATAATTTTAACATTAGATAAATCCTGTTAACTAAAAATTTCTGGGTTCAAGTGTATGTATATTTATAAGACCTTTAAAATATTTTACCCAATTGTTCTTCAGAAAAGTTATATAAATTTACTTCCCATCAACAATATGAGTGTCTAGTTTCTTCACACCATTGAAAGAGTATTGTTTTAAATTCTCGCCCAAACTGATACAAGATCAGTTTAACGTCAATTGTCTTAAGTTTTTAAAAATTTTATAACTAATGAGATTGGATATGTTTTCATGCTTGTTTATGTTATTTCATGTTTATTTATCACATGTATTATTGGCTGGAACTGTCTTGTTTATTGTGTCTTTGGTCCATTTGAATGGGTTCTTTGTCTTCTCTTATTGATTTGCAAATGAATTTTAAATATGGAAAGAATAAACCTCTTACCTGTCATATATGTTGCAAGTACTTCCTCACACTGTAATTTATATTTTTATTTATTTATGGTGCTTTATTTATTTATTTATTTATTTTTAATTTCAGAGATAGGGTTTCACCATGTTGTCCAGGCTGGTCTCAAATTCCTGGGCTCATGAGATCCGCCCACCTCGCCTACCAAAGTGTTGGGATTACGGGCATGAGCCTCCGTGCCCAGCCTAGTTATGGTGCTTTAAATTAAGAAGTATAAAACTGTTTTTATCTACAGATTTACCTTTTCTTCCTTTATTTTTTTGCTGTTAGTGCTATGCCTCTAAAATCTTTCTCTAACACTAAATATTACGTCAATATCCAAATTTTTTTCTCCTTTAAAGTGCCATTTTTATTGCACTCTTTAATCCATTATAATTTATTTTGGTGGGTTTTATAAAGTTCAGTTATATCGATCTATCTTTCTATTTATTTTTGAGGCAGAATCTTGATCTGTCATCCAGACTATGGAGTATAGTAGCGTGATCTCAACTCACTGCAACATCTGCCTCCCAGGCTCAAGCAGGCCTCCCACCTCAGCCTCCCGAGTAGCTGGGACAACAGGTGCACCCCACCATTCCCAGCTAATTTTTCTTTTTTTTTTTTTTTTGTAAAGCTAGAGTTTTGCCATGTTGCCCAGACTGGTCATGAATATCTTTATTTTTGAAGAGCCAGAAGTTTAGGGACTTGGAGATACCATAGGCCAAGTTGCTACATGTAAAGTAGATGCTCTGAAGTGGAAAGCACTGGGAGCTCTGTGTTCTAGTCTGTCCAAATGTATGTGGTAGACACGTTCCTTAACCTGTCCCTCTAAGTTCAATAATGCCTGCAGAGTTGTCATGAGGATTAAAGGAGGTGATACTTTGAAAAATAGGAATGGAAATATTGTCTTCCTATATTAGAGGATTTGGAATGGCAAAGAGGGTAGAGGTATGCAACTTCATTTTTCTTTTGCAAGCTTAATTCAAAAGAAACTTCTTGCAGATAGATAAGAAAGATGAAAGGTAATGAAAAATTGGGGGTAAAAAAATAAAAGAACTCATGTGGTTCTTTTCCTCTCCCACATTCCTGTTTTGAGAATGAGAATGATGTGACTGTATCTTAAGAGATCTTTGGCCTGTGTGTTTTCTCATGTTTGTACTTCTACCATGACTATGTAGTGCACAATACTATAAATAGGACACTAAATGGAAAAACTGCATTTTCTCTTGTGTTATTTGAGGCTCTCCTCTACTTGCCTCCCCTTCTGCTGCCACAGCTCCTTTGTCAATGTAGAGATTTTGTTTTGTTCTTATAAATCACCTGCCAATATCAAGCGATACAGAAGGTCTTAAAATATGTATTGAACACTCAATGTTTGTAATTTGGCAATACCAGAAAGAGATTACCTTTGAGAAACATTGACAGTATTAAACAGGACTTCCATAAAAATGTAAGCAGAGTTAAATATATTTCAATTATAAGGAGATATATATCTTTATTGTACCCAAACAAATGGGTTCAGTTGGTAGACTCTCTTAGGTAAAATTGTTTCATGTTATCAAGGTACATACCACCCCCTTATGTAATGATGTTTTCCTGAAGTTTTTAGTTTTTTTACTTTTATGGCTATCAGTCCTTATTTTTTTTTTCCAAAATGGAAGAAATGCTATTAATGTCAAGCCATTTTTTATTTGTAGATAGATGATCTGTGTCCTGAAAAAAAAGAAGACAAATTCTATGAGGAAATATTGTTAAGATTTACTCTGCCAGTATGTGTTTCTGAAAGCAGTAGGCGTTTTTGAAAAGAACACCTTGATGGAGAGGGGAGACATCTGGTGGACACCAGTTGGAAGTAAGGCAAAAGAGTCACCAGGTAAGAGGACCTAGCAAGGAGGTTTTAATTTATGTATCTTTGTAAGATAATACTGGCTAAATAAAAGTGGCAGAGGAAAAATATATTAAAAGTCTTAATATTTACTGATTTGCCTTTGTTAGCAACAGTTAAAATTATTTTAAATGAGATTGAATTTTAACTATATATATATATACATATTTTTTTTTTTCTTTCTTCTCTGGCTAGCTAGCACCTCTAATGTTTTTGTTACCATTTTTAATCCTTGACACAAAGATGAATACATTTTTATCAGAAAATAAAGCCAATGACAGGCTATTCAAGGATATGAGGAATAGCTTTCTTATAATCTATTGTTATTTGCTATTGGTAATCTCTATCAAAGTTTAAAATGCACATAGAAAAAAAAGCAATTCCACTTTGAGAAAAATATGACACTCATACACTGGGAAAAGTACACAAAGATAAATATAAAGCCACATTCATTAAACATCGTTTGTGAAAAAGAAAAACCTAGAAACTACTTGGATTTCCATTGCTGAGAGAGTGACTACATACTTTAGAGGATGCCAACGTAATAAAATGTAACTGTTAGAAAGAGTGAGATAGATCTATGTTATCATTAAACTATTTTCTGAAGAGTAGTATACTAATAAGTCATTTGTGTAAAAAGAACATGTATACATGTGAATTTGTTTAGAAGCTTACAGAATACATATTTGGCTGACTATTGAATGACCAAGAGTTAAAAATTCATATTCAGATAAGGCTGAGGCTAAAGCCAAACATCACATTAAGAGAATGAATTTCTTGGATAAAAGAAAATTATCATATTTTATTAAATTCATTAATGATGAAATGTTTATTATTAAAATTCTAGTGGAAAATATTAGAGTTCAATATTGTAGAACAGATAAAATAAGTCAGTATTGACACTGATAAGTTGCTCTGATAGTCACTTTACTTACACATTTATGATACTAAGGAGATATTTGCATTTTTCCTTCCTTCCTTTCTTCCTTTCCTTCTTTCCTTCTTTCCTTCTTTCCTTCTTCCTTTCTTCCTTTCCTTCTTTCCTTCTTTCCTTCCTCCCTTCTTCCCTTCCTCCTTTCCTCCCTTTCTCTCTTTCTCTCTTTCTTTCTTTCAACATGGCGTTTCACTTTTGTTGCCCAGGCTGGAGTGCAGTGGCACAATCTCTGCTCACTGCAACCTCAACCTCTCAGGTTCAAGCAATTCTTCTGCCTCAGCCTCCCAAGTAGCTGGGATTACAGGCATGCACCACCACACCTGGCTAATGTTTTGTGTTTAATAGAGATGGGGTTCCCCATGTTGGTCAGGCTGGTCTTGAACTCCTGTCCTTAGGTGATCTGTCTGCCTTGGCCTCCCAAAGTTCTGAGATTACAGGCGTGAGCCACTGCTCCTGGCCGATATTTGCATTTTCAAACTGTACAACTTATAATGTAATTTAACCTCTGTACAGCAGACTATAATTCAGGATAAGTGTTAAGTAATCCATTCTCTAAATAGATCATTGTATCTGAGTTTTAAAACTGAAAGTTTGTGCAATAATTTTGCAAGGTTTTGCATAAATTTTAGGTGCCATAGACTTAAAACTATAAGGAATTGCCTTAGAACATTTTTCATGAAATCTGTTGGTTTGAAATTTGAATAGTAAGAACAAAATAGGTTTTGGATTTCTCATTTTTCTTATTCTGATTATTTTTCTTTAACGTATTTAATATTTTTATTATGTCTTGATCTTCAATCAAGAGGAAATACTGCAAGTTTTACTTTGCCAAGACATAATAAAAATATTCAATAGGTTAAAGTTTCATGCTCATGATTTTGGATTTTTTCCATCAAGAAATTTGAGAAGTAAAATTGACATATTCCTTTTAATTTGTTCCCTAAAGGATGTGAAGAATTCTCAAATAGAAATTTTTCTTCAAAGACTTATAGCCTAACTGGAATTATAGAGCTAAAAATTAAAATGGATCCATAAAGACTATACATTACGAAAACTAGATAAAGCATATACTATTTTACAAACAATAATATAAATTACTATGCTATCATTATATTAGATGTTTAATGAATATTGAATGATTAAAGGATTTAATTTATATACATACTACTAAATTAACAGAAGAAAGATAAACTATAGACATTCAAAGCTTGAAAAAATTAGCTGGGCATGGTGTCATGTCCCTATAATCCCAGCTACATGGGAGGCTGAGGCAGGAAGATCACTTGAGCCCAGGAGTTTGAGGCTGCAGTGAGCTGTGATCATACCACTGCACTACAATCTGAGTGACAGAGCAAAACTCCTGTTAAAAAAAAAAAAAGCTGGAAAGAAGTTTCAAATTTTTCTGGTACAATTGTTAATTTTTCAAAAATTTACTTACTAAGCCTTTTTATAAAAATACATGTTAATGAGTCCTCTCAGAATTCTTTCAAATAATTTTATAGTTTTGTGTGATGTATAAAAAGAAGTTATTTTGAGTAAAAACATTTTATGTTAGGTCAGTATATTGTTAAAGTTTGTACTATAAAGTTTATTTTAATATAATAGTTAATAATATTACAGCTAAATACAACCTATTTTTTAAAAGTTATTTTTCCACTTAGGTATTCCATTATGTTTAAGTAACTTTTTTTTTTTTTTTTTTTTTTTAATTTTTTTTTTTTTTTTGAGACAGGGTCTTGCTCTGTCACCCAGGCTACAGTGCAGTGGTGTGATCTCGGCTCATTGCAACCTCCGCTTCCTGGGTTTAAGTTATTCTCCTGCCTCTGCCTCTCGGGTACCTGGAACTGCAGGCACAGCTCAACACATCCGGCTAATTTTTGTATTTTTTTTGGTAGAGACAGGGTTTCACTACGTTAGCTAGGCTGGTCTCGAACTCCTGACCTCAAGTGATCCGCCAACTTCAGTTTCCCAAAGTGCTGGAATTACAGGCATGTGCCACTGTGCCCAACCTAATTAACTTTAATTATATTAGCGAATATATGATTGGTCAATAAATAATTTAAGCTATATTATAATGTATCTGGTTTAGGAGCTAAGTATATATGAAACACAGAGTTAAATATAATTATGCCACAGTGTAAAAAATAAAACAGAACCTGCTTGCTGTTCTGGTGTTCAGAGAAGAAGATTCATTCATTCAGTCATTCACTGATTTAACAAATATTTGTGAATTGTACTATGCAGCAGAGATTTGTTAGGTTCAGGAAGCACAAGACCTATGATAATAATTACTCTCTAGCTTTAACTAGAGGTGCAATTTCCGTGCCTGCTCACCCACAGCCACCTCCTAGAACTTCTTCGTGCGGAGTGTCCCCTACAGCCGTGGGCTTAGGGCTCATGTTTGGTGCTATAGCATCATGCCCCCTCACCATACTGACTCCTCCTTGTGGCTGCTTCCCTCAGGGCTATGCCTCTCACTGGGTACACAGACCACTTTGCAACTTAGATATGGTTCTCTGAAAAATGAAAAGCTGGGCTAATGAGATTGTCTGTACTGGGAATTTGAACTAAAACATGCCAGGAGAGAAAAGCAGTTATCAGTAGGAGCCAAAGCTGGAAAGTTAGGATGTAGAGAGGGATTGGCAGGGCCAGATGAGCAACTGAAAGACCAGATGTGAAGGACAAATACTCTGATCCACTCTCTGAGTCAGGGGGAAGGAGTGTGTGTATGTGTCTACACATGTACACAGCAATAGGGCAGGAGTAGGGATGAGAAATGAGGAAGGTGGTCAGTAACGAGAGAATAAAGAGCACATGTTGAAAAGCAGCAGGAGCACCTTAAAGATGATGTGGACATGTTATCCCCGAAAAGGTATAATGTTGACTGGGTGTCGTGGCTCATGCCAGTAGTCCCAGCACTTTGGGAGGCCAAGGTGGGCAGATCATGAGGTCAGGAGTTTAAGACCAGCCTGGACAACATGGTGAAAGCCCATCTCTACTAAAAATACAAAAGTTAGCAGGGTGTGGTGGTGGGCACCTATAATCACAGCTGCTCGGGAGGCTGAGGCATAAGAATCGCTTGAGCCTGGGAGGCAGAGCTTGCAGTGAGCTGAGGTAGAGCCATTGCACTTCAGCCTGGGTGACAGAGCAAGACTCTGTCAAAAAAAAAAAAAAAAAAAAAAAAAAAAAAAAAAAAAAAAAAAAAGAAGAAGAAGAAGAAAGAAAGAAAAGAAAAGGAAGGAAGGAAAGAAAGAAGGAAGGAAGGAAGGAAATAACAACAACAACAACAACAAAAAACAAAACAAAACAAAAACAAGAAAAGGTATAATGTCCTAAGTGAAGGATTTTGGGGAAAATAATGCCATCTCCACTTCTGTAGGCTCCTGCAGGTTTTGGATATCCAGTTTGGATATTAGGTGGCAGCTCCTTTTCCTCCTGTGGGGGAAGCCAGATCTTCCCTGAATGCTATCTTTCTGATAATCCTATCTGAAAATGATCTTGAAAAAAAAAAAAAAAAGAGTAGAGAGAGAGAGAGATACGACTACAATTACTTGTGGAGAGAGGGTTGTGGAGTTCTAGGTCATCCAGGATCTGGGTCAAGGGCAGACACAGCCCCTTCAGGCTTAGGAATAAGATTAATCAGTCAGAAGCGGACTGATGACTTGAAAAAAGGAGTCAGGCACCATGTAGATGAAAGCAAAAGTCCTTCAATTAAGTAAGACCTTTTCCTAGCTTAACCAAGAAGGAGAATAGGTTATTAAAAGGAGAAAATTTTACTGCAATTATTGTACTTATATGATACACAAAAAAGAGAAATCTTAGGCACCCCTTTTCATATTTGCAAAAAGTTACATTTTCAGGGCTTTCTACAATTTCATTCACATTTTGCAGACTTCTATTTATAAAATATAATTTAAATAATGTCTGTTTTCATTGGAAGAGAGGTTACAATACAGCATAGAGTGTGAATATTTCATAGTATTTCTCTAATGCTTTTAAATAATAATAGTAATTATTATTATTATTGAGATGGCATCTCACTCTGTCACCCAGGCTGGAGTGTAGTGGCATGATCTCGACTCAATTCAACCTCCACCTCCAGACTCAAGTGATCCTCCACCTTAGCCTCCCAAGTAGCTGGAACTACAGGCATGCAGCACCATGCCCAGCTAATTTTTGTATTTTGGTAGAGATGAAGTTTTGCCATGTTGCCCAGGCTAGTATTGAACTCCTGGGCTCAAGTGATCCACCCGTCTTGGCCTTCCAAAGTGCTGGGATTACAGGTGTGAGGCACTGTGCCCAGCCTCTAATGCCTTTTAAAATGTCTGTTTATATTAATATGAGAAAATAGGGATTCTAATACAAATTTTCATTGAATTTGTCTTAAATAGAAGTCACCACTAATTATCTCAAATAATGAAAAAAAAATGAGAGTATTTCATCAAAGACGGAAGCATGCAAGTTCTGTTCTATCTTCTCTATAAAGAATGGTCACTTTTCAGAAGTTAGCCTGATTCCTTGAAAAATTATTCCATACTAATATAGAAGACTCTAAATTCATTCTGCCTCAGCCTTGTAGAGAGTGCTTAAGAAAAAGTCCGTGCCTATATTTTTCTGGCTGGGTGCCTTGGCTCACACCTGTAGTCCTAGCGCTTCGGGAGGCTGAGGCAGGCCGATCATGAGGTCAGGAAATCAAGTCCATCCTGGCTAACACGGTGAAACCCCGTAACTACTAAAACCACAAAAAATTAGCCGGGTGTGGTGGCATGTGCCTATAGTCCCAGCTACTTGGGAGACTGAGGCAGGAGAATGGCTTGAACCTGGGAGGTGGAGGTTGCAGTGAGCCCAGATCATGCCCACTGTACCACTCCAGCCTGGGTGACAGAGCGAGACTCCATCTCAAAAAAAAAAAAAAAAAAAAAATCTGTGCTTACATTTTTCTATATGGACTTTAGCCACTTTCTGGAGCACCTTTATAAAGGAAGTAGGGTGGCACGGTCATTTCCTAGCCCAATACATCAGGATAAAGCAGAGAAATGCAGGACATCACACCACCACAAGGATAGTGGCTGCAATTGAAGAGTAGTCATGTAAATAAAATACGACCTTTTAAGATTCTGTGAGATGGAATGGAAAGTACACATTATGTATTTGGCATGAAGCACTTGGATAATTATTTAAATTGTGAATTGAACTACAACTGAACTCACTGTTATTTTTCACAGAATTGACTATGATTATCCAGATTTGGTTGTTTGACAGGTATTTTCTCAAAAATGAAAATGGAAGTCGGAAGCAACTGAGAGTATTTATGACCAGAAATTTTTAAAAATTAACTTTTAAGTGAAAATTTGAATTTTGGAAAATTTGTATCCACCACTGTGTGAAACACACTTTCTCAAAATATAAAGGATTCTCTTTTTTTTTTTTAATTATACTTTAAGTTCTGGAATACATGTGCAAAATGTGCAGGTTTGTTACATAGGTATACACGTGCCGTGGTGGTTTGCTGCACCCATCAACCCATCATCTACATTAGGTATTTCTCCTAATGCTATCCCTCTCCCAGCCCCCCGCCCCCCAGCAGGCCCCGGTGTGTGAGGTTCCCCTCCCTGCATCCATGTGTTCTCATTGTTCAGCTCCCACTTATGAGTGAGAACATGTGGTGTTTGGTTTTCTGTTCTTGTGTAGGATTTTCAGATGAGATTGGTGGTGATAGTCACATACGCTTTTTAAAGTATTCAATAATAAAATGATGCAACATTTAAAAGATCTGCATAACTCAGTGAGCCAATATTTTCTAAGTAACCTAACATATCATGTTACAAAATCAAACATGGGTAAAAGATCCATTGAGAGATGCAATATAGAGCAATGAAATTTAATATAACAGCATGAAAAGTTCACTGATAAGGTTTCAGATTTTTCACATGGGGACTAATCTTTAAGAAATACCACCTGTGGGGTTTTGGCATCTTTAGAATTGCAGAACGGTATCTGCAATAATCTAAAATCCTTATTTATACTTATTTAAACTACTTCTCCATATTTCTAAGAGCCAGATTTTCCTATTTTACTTCAACCTCTTTACTTTCAAGATTCAAATGTTAATCTCTGGCAACACCTCACAGACACACCCAGAAACAATACTTTACATCCTTCAATCCAACCAAGTTGACACTTAATATTAAACATCATGCTGCTCATCCTTCAGGACAAAGCTTCCCTTCAACATTCTCAAGGAATTTTCACCTCCATATTTCTAAGAGCCAGATTTTCTTCATTTTACTTCAACCAAAACAGCATAAAAGGCACATCAAATGTAGAGTGGTCCATGATAATCCAGCTGTCTTTTATTACTCTGGACATTAAGGAGATTTACAAACACGATACTACTCTTCTCCCTCTATTTTCTGTTTTGTTTTTTCAGAAAACACAGTTATTGTTAATCAATAATGACATTACATATGTTAATAAGGAATGGATTTATATTATTATTTTAAGCTAATTAAAAATACATATTTTCATAAATTTTCCATCTTAATTATTATTATTATTTTTGAGACAGTCTTGTTCTGTCACCCAGGCTGGGGTGCAGTGGCGTGATCTTGGCTCACTGCAACCTCTGCCTCCTGGGTTCAAGTGGTTCTCATGCCTCAGCCTCTTGTGTAGTTGGGACTACAGGGATGCACCACCATGCTTGGCTAATTTTTGTATTTTTAGTAGAGAGACGGTTTCACCATGTTGGCCAGGCTGATCTCGAACTCCTGACCTTGGGTGATCTGCCTGCCTCAGCCTCCCAAAGTGCTAGGATTATAGGACTGAGACACCCATCTTAATTTTTAACATGGTGAATTGGAGCGCTGTAATGCACATAAACAAGAGCACTTTGGAATCCTCAGTAAACTTTAGGGTGAAGAGATCTTGAGAACCACTGCCCTCTGCACTGTCATTTCTTCTTCTCCTGACCCTCCAAGGGGCCCTGAATGCTGCCCAGGTGTCTCCGGTCTTCCTCCGTCTCTAATTCCACCTGTGATTAACATTGGTTCTTTGATATGGGGAGGGTACGTGTTTCCATAGAAGCTGAAAGATGGCACTTAGTACATTTTTTTTTCTATTCCACTGCAGCATTGGCAACGCCCCTCCAAGGGCTTGCACCTGGAGCGTTCCTTTTCTTCCCTCATCAACATTCTTTACCTTCCTCCTTGTATTAGTCAGCATTCTCTAGAGAGACAGAACTAATAGGATATATGTATATATGAAAGTGAGTTTATTAAGGTGAATTGACTCACACGATCACAAGGTAAAGTCCCCTAGGCCATCTGCAAGCTGAGGAGCAAGGAAGCCAGTGGTAGATTGGTCCGAGTCCCAAAACCTTAAAAGTAGGGAAGCTGACAGTGCAGCTTTCGGTCTGTGGCCCAAGGCCCAAGATCCCCCAGCAAACCACTGGTGTTAAGTCCAAGAGTCCAAAGGCCAAAGAACCTGGAGTCTGATGTTCAAGGGCAGGAGGCACCCAGCACGGGAGAAAGATAAAAACCAGAAGACTTAGCAAGTCAGTTTCTCCCACCTTCTTCCACCTGCTTTTTCTAGCCACACTGGCAGCCGATTGGATGGTGCCCACCCACATTGAGGGTGGGTCCTCTTCTTCCAGTCTACTGACTCAAATGTTAATCTCTGGCAACACCCTCACAGACACATCCAGGAACAATACTTTACATCCATCAATCCATCCACTTGACACTTAATATTAACCATCACAGTGCTCATCCTTCAGGACAAAACTTCCCTTCAACATTCTCAAGGAAGTCTTACTTGACCTGCCAAAGCGGCATTTTCTTTTCTCTTTTCTTTTCTTTTCTTTTTGAGAGAGGGTCTCACTCTATCACCCAGGTTGGAGTGCACTGGTACTATCTTGGCTCACTGAAACCTCTGCCTCCCTGGCTTAAGTGATCCTTCCACTTCAGTCTCCTGAGTAGCTAGGACTATAGGCACACACCACCAAGCCCAGCTAATTTTTTGTATTTTTGGTAGAGATGGGGTTTCACCATTTTGTTCAGGCTACTCTCAAACTCCTGAGCTCAGGCAATCCACCTGCCTCAGCCTCCCTAAGTGCTGGGATTACAGGCATGAGCCACCATGCCTGTCCCAAAGCAGCATTTTCTTTCTCCTTTTTGCTGGTCTAGCACCTGTACCTCTCTTCTTTTATAGCACTTAAACCACCTGTATTTCTTTTTCTGTTTCATCATCTGCATCCTCTTCCAGCCTGCTCTGCTGGAGTAATGTAAAAAACCAAAATATTAAACAGCATATGCTTGTCATATAGTTTGATTTTACTCAACAATTTTATGTTAATTATCTTTCTGTGACATCGCTGGTTTCATTCTTTAGCTTCACTGGAATAGAAGTGGAGTTATAGTTGGCTTTACTTATTAGTCTTTATTATTCAGAAAGTACCCAGACATTTTATCTTGGCTTTTCCCTGACAAACCCATTGGTAATAAAAGCAACACAAGTTTAGTTTTTTTCTAAGTCATCAGGGACCACTTTTTACCTGGGAGACCCCTATTGTTTCCCCAATCCTTAGAAATTGGTATTGATGTAATTAATATTTGAGAATAACCTGAATGCATCCAGTCGCACTGCAACATATTTCCTAAGTGATGATGCAAAAGCAGAATGTATAATGTCGAATAAAGTTTATTCAGAAAGTTTTTTATTTTAAAAATTCTGATTATTAGCTTTGGCCTTGCCCAGGGGGTTGGATTTTTTTTTTTTTTTTGAAACACTCTATTTCATTCCCTTCCAAATTTCATACTCTATAGACTATAACAGATAGTACAGCCTATTTAAAAAGTTTCATAGAGAATTATCTTTACAGTAAGAAACATATAATGTTTACTTTGTATTAATTACATTTGTTTAAAATATTTAGTACCAAAACATTGCAGTTTGAAATTCTGCAACACTATATTTAATATTGTTCTCACCATTACTTCTTATTCCACCTGGAGAACTATGCTCATGTGCCATAGCCTGACTCAAATTACAACTCCTCTTTGATGTCTTCTCCTGTGTTTGGTATGTGCTCACCCGACACTCATAGATATCTTTATCAAAGCGTGTGTCATAGTACACTGCTATTCATTATTTACATGTATATTTTCCTGTTGGTCCATAAGCTCTTCTCGGGAGGGATCTATTCATGTTTATAAAAACAGACCTATAACAGGCATTTGCTAGATGAATAAATAAAAGAATCCCCATTTTTTATCATGCTGACCCAAAATGTTTGAGAAGAGGCAACTACACTAGATTGCCCAGTATTATTTGCAGCCAAGGTTGCCATGCAACTGAGTCCTAGCAAGCAGAATTGGTGCACACCACTTGCAAGTTGAGCCCGTGAACATCTCCCATGCACACTCCTTGGTGTGCTCATCCCCTCTGGCTGATGGGGAAACCCTGCTGTAAGCTTGGAGTCATTTGTGATGTCAGAGTTGATGTAGCCACTCAGCCCTCACCCCCATTGACTTAGAACACCACCCCCACCTTTGCTGTTTCATGAGTGAGAAACAAACTTATATCATGTTAAGTCATAATGTGCTTGCAACTATTTTTTATCATAGCCTAATTAGACTACCCTAATGTATTGGTTGAAGAGATATTGACTGTCTGAGTTAGTCCTCTTCCCTAATTCAGACCAAACTATTCATCCAATTTAATCCACTCATTTAGCCTGTATCAATGGAGTACCCACCATCTCTGCACTCTCTGTTGCATGCTAAAGATGTAATAGTGAATAAGAAATGCATGGATCCTGCCTTCATAGGCTGTAAAGAATAGTGGGAAAGACATAAAGATACAAATGATCAAAACATTAAGAAACGACAAAAGCTAAATATTTTTTAGTCGTCGTAACTTCTGTGAAGGAAACAAACAGTATATGAGAATAGAAAATTAAAAGCATGCACATGAAGGGTTTTAGATGGGGGAAGATTCAGAAAAGATCTCCCTGAGAAGGTGACATTTAAGCCAAGACATAGAGGATGAGAAGGCCCATGGATGTGAAGTTTAAAATCATTGTAGGCAAGGGAGCTGCTTGCAAAGGTCGTAACATGGGAAATAACTTGGTAGGTCTAAAGCTCTGAAAAAGCCAATGTGGCACATGGAACAAGAGATGATGTTGGGTTGAGCAAAGCTAAACTTCGTAGCATTTTTCAGCCTTGTGAATGTGCCAACATTCTGGTTCCTCATTTACAAATCTACTCTCAGACAAGCCAAAGACAAGGACACTTGCATTCATATTCTATTTGCTTTACGCAATTATTTTGTCCTATGTAGAGCGACATTACTGAGCAGGAAAAACACCAGGGTCAAAAGCTAAAGTGGTCCAATGTATTTGAGTCCTTTTTTTTTTTTTTTTTTTTTTTTTTTCAATTAAGGACCATCAGAATTACTACAGAAATTTTCTAAAACAAAAAAAGAATTTTGTTCTATAAAAATATTTTTTATTCTGCCTTGTGCATAGCCACATAACTTTACTGATCAAAGTAAATCATTCAAAATATAAGTAAACACTTTCTCTCTTCTGTGAATTACATCATTCAACAATATATCATTATAATTTATTGATAGAAAATTATCACTCATTTTAATGACTTTATAATTATTCGTATTTGATTACCCAAAGATAATATCACACATCTAAGACATTGAGACCAGAAGTAATAATTGTATTCTTCATCATTTTCTTAAATGTTCCAATGACTTCCCATTTCTACAATATCCATTTCAATGATTTTCTTAACCATGTCCAACCTAAGGTTAGCCTCAGTGCTGCTGTGACAAATTGTCTTGCCAGTAACTACTTGTACAGTGATCTCCACAGACTCCTCACGTTTTATGCACAATGTTTTGCCTAAGGGATTCTTCCTTGAACATTATGAGTTAAGTATACCTACTATAAAAACCATGGGATGTCATTTAAACAGCTTTATGTAGACGGAAAAGGCAATCTTCCATCCTGGAAATAGACCTCAGACTTCTTCCTATTAATGAATCTTACTGATTGATAGGGACAATTTGGAAAAGCATTCAGCAGGTTGTTGGGCAGATTCAGGATCTACAAAGCTTTCATCCCAGCATGTTGATGAATTGGGATGCTGATTGCCTCAGGGTTATACCACTGCTGTTTGCCCTGAAAGTGTAATCACCATACATAAATAGAGGGACTGCATTGTCCTGCCTAAATTATTTCTCAGTAGCTTTACTCCCTCAGTGGCTTATTCCTTGTGTTTTAAAGTCACACAAACTCCAGTAAACATCTCTCAATTGTGTGACACCCAAGGAAAGCAAACATCCTGGGTTTCATTCATTTTTAATACCATGGTGTACTAAGAACTCCTTCATTAAGGTAAATCAGAATTTTGTTTCATGCATAATTAGATAATCCAGGAATCTACATCAAAAGTAAATGAAATAATGTAGCATGCTTTATGTGAAAATTTAGCTCTGTGCCAGGCACACAATGAGCATGTGATTAATGGGAGCTGCCACTGTTATCTTTGATATTATCAGCTCTTACAAAATCTTCTTAGAAACTGATTGTAGGAACTTCGAACCTACATCAATCAATTCATCAATTAACGGTGTTTTATGGGATCACAACTTGGCTAATTGCTAATTCAGTAGCTAGCCAAAAAATGTTATAATAACTTAGAGAGGTAGAATTCACATGGCGTGGATAAGATTTCATAGTAACACACACACACACACACACACACACACACACACACACGGAGCAGCATTTAAGGCAGAATCTAAAGGATATTTAGACTTTTCATAGGTAGCAAGAGTGTGTCTTCTTCCCATCCCATCCCCAAATTATATTTTGCTTTGAAAAATTTCAATCCTATATAAATGAAAAGAAGCAATACCTATATACCCTTGACCTAAACTCCCCACTATCACTATTTTGCCACATTTTCTTTATTGCCAGTCTTTTTATTTTTATCTTTTTGCAGAATAATTTGGAAGTAAATTGTAGCTAACTTAACATTTGACCCCTGAATATTTCAGCATGCATCTCCAAAGACATCATCACAACTCAAGGATATTAAAAACACTGCCATAATAGCATCTAGTATACAATCCACCTTCAAATTTTCCCAACTGATACAAAACTGTTTGTTACAGTTTTTAATTTTTGGCCCAGGAAACAATAAATAAACAAGCACTTAGTTGTTAAAAGAGTTGTATCTTAAGTCCCAGATGATTCCCAAGCAGGTAGAGGCTTTTAATACAGTTTTCTACATGTGGAAGTATGGGTGCTTCATTAATCCCTAAATTAACCATTTTGGGTAGTAAATAAATCCTCTTAGTTGACTTCTCATTTGATGGGACTTTCTGGAAAAATTAAGCAGAAAATTAAAGCAATTACTCATACAGTTCACTTTCTAAAGAAAAAAAATCGTGTTAATTTTCTGATAATTGAAGAGATAAAGAGGTAAAAAGGGAGGAGGGGACAAATGATTGCTTTTCCTTTAATTATCTGCCTAATTGCTTTTATTCTCCAAGATACCTTGTCACGGACGATCTGGACTTAACATTACATTGGGAATACAGGGGGCTCATAGGTGAACATTGTTTTTGTACATTCTGTCATTAATTTGAAATAGTTAGAAACATAGAGACCCATTTATTTGTTTGGCCTTCATTTTTGTTTGTAGTACATAGATTACACATCTTTGGAAATAAGTAGATTAAGTAATAATGTTCCACAGCTGCTGAGTTATTATCCAAATGTTCACCAAATGGGATCTCTCATTAGGACTCGTGAACAGGTAATCTTTTTTGATAAATGAACTTATAATTCTCATATCCATTCTATAATACGCAGATTTCTCCTTTTATATTGGTTTCTAATGTCTTGGCACGTAGGATGGTATATTTGATTTCCACTTTTAATGGATGTGAAATCATTACTGACACTTGATTAAGCTGTTTTTCAAAGTGGCATGAGGACCCACTAGGAATTAGATCATATGGGTAGAAATACTTTAAGAATTTTATGCATTAAGATTCAGATTTTGACCACATGCCAAATAATCACACCTATTATCTCAATACTTTGGGAGACCAAGACGGGAGGACCGCTTGAAGCCAGGAGTTCAAGACCAGCCTGGGAAACAAAGCAAGACACTCGTCTACGATTTTTTTTTTTTAAATTAACCAGGCATGGTGATGCATAATTATAGTCCCAGCTGCTCAGAGGACCGAGGTAGGAGAATTTCTTGGGCTCAAGATTTCAAGACTGTAGTGAGCTATGATTGCACTGCTGTACTCCAGCCCAGACGACAGAAAGAGAAAAGACTTAAATATTTTTTTCTGGTTTTAACTTCAAAGGAAAGTCATGTCTTCCAATGAATAGTTTGATAGCTTCACCATTATGAAAACCCAGATGATAACTGTTATCCACATAAAAATAATTCATATGTCCTTATTTAACCAAAGCTGCTGAATAGAAGTTAAAATTAAGTTACAAATGAAAACAGGTGAAAGCATTCATGTTGTCCCTGACTCTGAGCTAGATTGTTTCAGGATTTAAATTGCTCCCTGCTAGCAGTTCAGGCACTTTGGGGGAGTCAATCTTTTTCTTGATAAACTGAGAGAACTCCAATATCTTCCTTCACTGCAACTAGAAAAAATGCACATCATTTAGAGGAGTTAATCAATACACCTGCAGCATCTTCATTTGTTTTCATCATTAAAACACTATTGAAATTGGAAACCTCATGCATTGCTGGTGGGAATGTAATGGTGCAGATGCTCTGGAAAACAGTCTGGCAGTTCTTAAAAAGATCTAGCATAGAGCTATCATATTACCCAGTCATTCCACTTCTACAGATAGCCTCAATAGAAGTAAAAACATATATCCCTACAAAAACCTGTACGATCATTCAAAGCGCATTTCTCATAATAGCCAAAAATGTAAACAACTCAAATGTCCATTAACTGATGAATGGATAAATATGATTTTAAAAAGCCATACAATGGAATGTTATTCAGCATAATGTTATTTGACAATAAAAAGGAATGAGAAGTACCCATTTTATGTGCTTGATCGTACACGAACCTTGAAAACAGTATGCTAAGTGAAAGAAGCAACTTACAGAAGAATCAGACTTTATGATTCTATTTATGTTAAAGGTCCAGAATGGGCAATTCTCCAGGGACGGAAAGTAGATTAGTTGTTGTTTAGAGCTGAGAGGGTTGGAGAAAATGAATAGTACTGCCAATGAGTACAGGACTTCTTCGTAGGATGATAAAAATGTACTAAGATTGGTCATGGTGATGGTTGCACAACTCCATGAATATACTAAAAGCCATTGAAGCCTGTAAGGCCAGCACTTTGGGAGGCCAAGGCGGGTGGATTGCTTGAGCTCAGAAGTTTGAGACCAGCCTTAACAACATTGTGAAACCTCCTGTCTACCAAAAATACAAAAATTAGCTGGTCTCATGACTTGGATTCTAAATAAATAAATACATACATATGTACATACATAGATTACAATTTGAAAATAAAATTTAAAATGTTTTAAAAAGCCACTGAAGTGCACACTTTAAATGAGTCAACTGTATAGTATGTGAATCATATTGCAATCAAGCTGTTTTAAATATGATTAATATATAGTATATTAATACACTGTATTATATAAATTGATAACATAATATTTATATATAATTTTTATTTCTGGTGAAGGAGAAGTTGGTGTTTTTGTTATGAAGACACAGGAATAATGCAAAAATTATTCCAAAATTATTACTATTTTTGGAAAAGTATTTGAGAAAGGTTTTTATCTACTGTTTCACTGATTATTATTTAAAGACAAAGCACAAATACTATGGTTATCTGTGCCTATTATAATATAAATGCAACATAGACAAGTCATAATATATATTGCTTGAAGATCATTTCCTCATTAACAACAATGAATAAGATTAAAATGTACTTCCTATATGCTTTGAGTTCCAGAATATTCTTCGATGATGCTACTTTTTGCTAATGTGATTCATTGCTGAATTGAACATGTATATTAGGAGTAAAACTTACTGCCTACAACAATGCTCTGTTGGAAGGTCTCTTTCCTATTTCTTTTTTTTTTTGTATTTATTTATTTTTATTTTTTTAAAATTTATTTATTATTATTATACTTTAAGTTGTAGGGTACATGTGCA
>NW_012100765.1:5402261-5430318 GCF_000951045.1 Mandrillus leucophaeus | reverse complement strand
AGCACCGATCGTCCGGCACTCCCCAGTGAGATGAACCCAGTACCTCAGTTGAAAATGCAGAAATCACCGGTCTTCTGTGTCGCTCCCGCTGGGAGTTGGAGACTGGAGCTGTTCCTATTCGGCCATCTTGCTCCGCCCCCCTTATTTCTCTTTCCTATTTCTTAAACATCCCTCAGGGTGATCACTTTCTAAAAGAGAATATTTCAGTTAAAACTCCTGATCATATCTTTGTTCAGCTCAAACTTGTTCCATAGCTCCAGGAAGCTGAAAGGGAAAGGAAGTTCCAGTGTTTTCTTTCAGGTCATTCTCCCTCCTTCATCTTGTTCTGGATTTTCCAGGAACAAGAGGAAAGATGGATAATGGGCGGCGGTGGTGACAAATATTTAACTGGTTATGAAATGGCATAGTTTGTGGTTATTCTTGTCTGGTTAGCATTAATTAATATCTGCTCTTTGCCAAGTGCTCAAATATTGGCTCTCCCATGAGGCACAACTGTGGCTTCAGGGAACATCACACTATTCCTTGGTGTATTAGTTGGGGCAAACTAGGCTTTGCTGCAGTACAAACAGCACCATAAAATTAGTGGCTTAAAAATGAGAAAGTTTTTTTTTTTCTTTCCTCATATGTTGCATGTCCATCATACACAGAAGCTAGAACTTCTACTCCAAATGTCCTTGTGGTGGGATCCTAGCTGATGGTATCTTAAATATGATCTCCACTGCAGACACCCCATGGGTCTGATACCAGCAATTCATGTTCAGGTTTTTATGGCAGAGGGTAAGAACAGTTCTTGATGAAACCAAGTGATACTATTTTATTGTCCCATAACTAGCATCCTTCAAATAACCAAGACACACAGGAACCCTAGTCAAAATTCAACTATGGAGTTCTTGGTAGCGTTTTGTGATTTTATCCTTGAGCTTGTTCAACAGAGTGTTACATCATCAGGAAGAGTTGTAAACAATACTTACATTCAAGGGTAAAAGATAAAAGATCTAAGGTAGTTGATGCTATAAAAGTATGAAATACACACTGATATGTAAAAGCAAATTCAACTGCTTGGCCACTTACTATAATTACTGTTCATAAGTTCTTCTAATTGATTGGAGCTGAACATATGGGTTTTCATTAATACTTTTAACTTTTGCCTTTTTTAAAAAGAATAATTGAAAAGATCCTTTTTCTATGGTTCTACATCCTTAGAAGATGATTTTCTCAAGTCAGTTGGCTATTAAAATAGTCTTATTTCTCATTAAAATAGTCTTATTTCTCAGCAAGCAGACTTGTCAGTTCCATGTTTCTACAGCAATTTAATTTAAAAAGCAGTATAATTCTGTCCTTGAGTATCAAGTTGAAACTCAGTTTATCAAATGCCCCTGAAAATTATCATATAAGCCAGGCTGAAACCCAGTGAAGGCTTCCTACTCTGAAGATAAAACATATTTACTTTAAAATGCCATATTGGATATCTCAATAACTTTAAAATACAAGTGTTTCATGACCAAGAAATTACACTTCTAGGAATTTTATCCCGAAGGAATAATCTGTGAGATGAAAAATGATTTTTGCATAAGAATGTTCAAGCTAGTGCTACTTATATTGAAAAAATAAGAAACCACTAAAATGCTCATCAAAAGGAGATTCATTAAATAAATTAACCTATAGCATATAGAAAATATCCTTGCCAAAAATGGTATCGTAGAGGAATATTTAATGACATGGAAAAGTGAAGAAAGGAGCTGAAAAAATAGTACGTGTAATATTGCCTTAATGTTATATGTAATCATTCATTTACTTATTGGAGAATGTTTATTGAATTTCAACTACATGAAATTTAATATGATGGGCCCTGTGATAAAATGCAGACGGTATGGGAAAAATAGACTGATACAGATCAGATTTCAAAATTATAATATGGTTTGGCTGTGTCCCCACCCAAATCTCATCTTGAATTGCAGTTCCCGAAATCCCCACATGTGTGGGAAGGACCTAGTGGGAGGTAATTGAATTATGGGGGCAGTTTCCCCCATGCTATTCTTATGATAGTGAGTAAGTTCTCGTGAAATCTGATGGTTTTATAACAAGCTTCCCCCATCACTTGGCTCTAATTCTTCTCTCTCCTGCCACCATATGAAGAAGGATGTGCTTGCTTCACCTTCTGACATGATTGTATGTTTCCTGAGGCCTCCCCAGCCCTGCCAAACTATAAGTCAATTAAACCTCTTTCCTTTATAAATTACCCAGTCTCAGGTATGTCTTTATAGCAGTGTGAGAATGGACTAATACGGTTACCATTAACGGTTATCTCAACCCAGGTTTCTAGAGTGTTAGGAGTGTATTCGTCCCACAAGTTTATTTGCAAGGATTTCTCCACACCAATGCCAAGTTCTCATTGGATAGTAGGACTTCTTATGCCACAGCTCAGGACTTGAGTCAACTATTCCAGCAAACCAAGTGGAAGCTACATTGCCGTTTATGACCTATCCTCAAAAGTCATATAACACCATTTCTGCCTACTCCACTCATTGACCAGTAATGAATGGTGTAGGTTCAATGCTCAGCCTTCAATGGGACAATGCTAAAGAATTTGTGGACATGATTTAAAACCTCCAGAGGTAAGAACTCAATCATCTTATCAATCACGATTTCTAGTTTTACTTTAATTAAAATTAAAGTTTAATTTTTAGTTTTAGTTCTAAAGAGTAATGGAAGAGTATCAAACCATTTTAAGCAGAGGAAGAACTAGATTATGTGTGCATTTTGCAAAGATCTGTCTGGGAATGGGGATGGAGATGGGGAAAGGTCAGGAGCAGACATCATAAAACAAAACTATTGAAGTGAACTAAATGGGAGGTGTAGGACATTTGACAAATGGGCTAGTTTTAGAGACTGAGAAGTGGACTGATTTCAGAAATCTTTCAAAAGTGAAATCTACAATGTAAAAAAGAGAGACTCCATGGAGTTAGTTTTTGGTGAGGATGAATAATGGAAGCTGATCAAGTTTGTGGGAAAATTCCATCTTAAACATGTTCAGTTTGAGTTATCCTTGAGAAGTTCTAGAGAAGATGTCAGATATACCTGGAGCTTTGAAGAGATGTCTGGGTTAAAGATGCAAACTTTTGATAAAAATAAAAATAAACATATTTAATAGGATATTGAGTGACACTTTTTCTGTTGCCTTAATTCTCAATGAAGCCCTAAAGCTGAACACAGTAGGCATGAGCCACATCCTAAGATGCTTATATCATAGAGCGTCACGGAGGGGCCAGGCAGCCCTGCAGGTCTTACTGCAAAGTGACCAAAGTGGTTCTGTGACCATCACCCTATCACCCACTTCCCTGCTACATAGGACTAGAAATTATAAGAGTGTACTATAGTTGTGACTTTTCAACCTCTCAGATGTTGGGGATGTGCAAGGATGTGCAGAGCCAGGGATGTGCAGAGTTCACAATGAAGAGGCTGAAGAGGCTTTTCATTTCTATTCCCTACAGGAAAGGGGAAAAAGTGGCCCACCCCCATCTCAAAACCATGTGAGAAGGGCTCTAAAAACAATCTCTCGGAAAGAGTAGCGGTGCCAATAAGAAGCAAATAAGGAGAGGAAACTGGCATCTCATGCCCTGGTTGGATGTTTACTTAGATTTGTTGGTCTGCCCTATGCCTACTTATGCAAGAGGACAAGAAAGAGACTACAGAACAATAAGATGGCCAGCATTACATTGTATTTCATGGCAAGGGTGAACAGGGAGTTTATGCAGGGGAAGCAGCCAGGCATGAGCCTTTTTGTCCATATAAATGTAGATAGCTGAGAAGCAAAGGGGGTCCCTATTGCAAGGATCTGTGCGTGATGTGCTGGTGAGGGTTGATGGGAAGATTCATCCTGGGCTGGAGCCTGCTCTCATGATGCTGGCAGAGGCCCCAGAAAGTCTCCCCTCATCCAATAACTTTACATACGCTCTGTGGAAGAGCCAGCGTTGAGCACCTGCCACCAGAGACATCCCAGAGAAACTGCAACAACTTCCTGATGAGTTTACAGTCTCTCTTCCTGCTAAGCAAAAATCTTTTTAGCCGTTTACTCCAAATTTTAGACTCTCCTGTTTCCCTATGCCCTAGTAACAGTAGAGCTACACCAGGAAAGAAATGGAAGAGCAAATGATAGCCTCCTCCCCTCCAATTTCAAGCAGAAGCTGGAGAGAAAGAAAAGGATGAGATTAGAGCTTAACTAGAAGGAAAAATTCCTGTAACTTTAAGGAACTCAGCCTTGTTTTGTAGCAGACCCTATTCTAATTGCTTTACAACAATTAATTCATCCAACTCATAATGACTCTAACAGACACAGGGAACTGAAGCACAGAGAGATGTAATCAGTTTTCCAGAGGTCACACAACTTAAACTGGCAGGCTAGCTAGCTCTTGGGTTACCACTACATGATACAACCTTTCTACATGTTAAGAACTGAAGAAGGAGATTTGAGAGTAGTTGTTGAAATGATTGTAAATGGAAAAGTAAATAAATAAAACTATTTAATGACTGGACCTCTAGCAAGTTCAGACTAATCTGAACTGGAAATGTGCACATATGAGCAAATGATAGTGCATGCAAATATACACATAAAATAATAATTTTATTTTATTAGAGGATGCTATTTTATTTAGAGGATGTTCACCCAAATATTAGCAGCAATTATCGCTGCGAGATAGGATTATGACTGTTAGTTTTTCTTTGTATATTTTAGTATTTTCCCCCAAATTTTCTACCATGAATAAATATATAGTACTTTTATATACTAATTAGTAGAAATACAAGAAAAACTCATATAAACAATCACAAGTTGAATCCAAATTAAAACATACCATTTACCACCTAATTGCTTTTTCTGTTCATAATGCAAGTAAGATAATTTAATGAAGCTACCACATTCTTAGGAATTCTATTTACAATCAGTAAAGGAGATAGAGAGTAGAGAAAAAGAAATGACTACCAGCAAATTCCATGAGGTAAGGGTCATGCTTTTCTGTTTCACCATGGTGTCCCCAGAAGTTAGCCCAGCACCCAGTACAAACTACCTCCCACAAAACCAAATGGCTCCATGGCCTCAGTGGCTCAGTTGTGATGGTGAACTTCAGTGCCCAGTACACATAGTGGCAAGAGTGGCAGAAGTGCCCAGGAGGCCCCTAGGTATCCAGCAGAGATGGCACTAGTTTAGACGAGAAACGAAAAGGCAGAGAGCACGATGGTAACTGAATAAGAGACCATGGGGATCTTTCTGAACCCTTTAGAAGGGGTGTACATTTCAGGGAGCTGAGGTCCTGCATGCACAACTAGGGGCACAAATGAAGTGCCATCAAAGTGATCACCATTAAGGTTACCCCATCTTTATACAACAAAATGGGTGCAAGGTAACAAATGCACTGCTTGCAAAGCCATCTAGTATTTGACTATGCATTTTGTAGCTGAATGTCATCAACCTCCAAATAAGTTAGTGGAATATTTCCAAATACGTTAGTGGAATGCTTCCATAGGCTAACACATACAAATATCCTGACCATTATCTGAAACCTGGAGCTTTTGTCTAACATTTTAGCTTTGTGCAACTATGTTATAAAACTTCCAGTTTTATGATTTAATTTACAAGTTCAATACCTTCTACAAAGGTGGCTCTAAATGCCAGAAAACCCTAAAGAAGTGAAATTTTTTTACATTCATCTCCCCTTACCAGCCCTTGGTCAAGAATAGTTATAATTATCAGTTCAAACTATATAAAAATTATTGCTCCTGGAATTCTTTTTCATTTTTTTGTTAGTGCAGTTTAGCAAAGTCTATTTCTTCGTAAATACTAAGAAAATCCAGGCTTTGGTCGGATACTGGAATTTTAGTGGAATTCAGATTAGTGCAATTTAATCGTAAGAACCATTTACATTTTTCCATTTGTGTTAAGATCTAGCTATTTGCCCTGCATATAGAGAATATAGAGTAGATAGATTTCAATATCACCTTATGTGTAATTTAGTGACTTTGAGACTAGATGTGTCTGTCTGGAACAACTGTCTCATTAATCATTAGAATTCTTGGATCATTTTCTTGACCTGGTATAAAGGCATTGTCAGAAAAATTTTGACAGTTGTTTAGTGCCATCTAGTGGTTAGTTTCTTGTGAACAATAAAAAAATCTTATTTAACAGAAAGGCTTGTTGCATTTTATTATTTATAAAATCACTGTATGCAATTTTAATTTCAGATTTTATAAATTAGGATATAATAGAACTATCAAATTTTAGAATTGTTTCCTATTACATTAAATAACTTGTTTTTCAGTTAGCTAAAAAATACATTAAGATTGCCTAAACCGCTTACAATCACTCTCTTTTATTGAAAAAAATTGAAGTTTTCAAACCTAATATAAAACTCCACAACATATATTTCTCATTAATTCAAAATTTTAAATTATTCTATGCAGAAGAAGTGAGTTGATAGTGCTATTAAGTGTACAAGTGTTAATAAAGAATGTAATTTCTCACCAAATTACTTAGTTTACATAGCATATGATTTACTACAAATAAATACTTCAGGGAAATAATCTAGCATATTTCAGCATAACAATCATGATGGTAATTCCATAAAATTTTGTTCATTAGTTTCAGAAACAGGGTATCAAGTTATATTTTACCATTATTAAATAAAATTTCTTTTTAAATAATCACTTTTTCTAGCTCAACACAGAACATATGTGTGTGCTTATTGGTCAACATCATTTATTGAATAGCAGGTGCTTCAGAGTGATAAATAGATAAAAAAACATCTTTGGCAATGGTGCTAGTGCATGAGCACAGTTGAAAATATATTGGGATGCAAAAAACTAGAGTTCACACATACTAAAATCTGAAGCCTTTCTCTTACCTTAATTGACAAGAACCTGGTAATAATGAGAGCTACACAATGTTGAGATGACTTGTCTTGTGAGATATGGATCTCTCTTTCACTAGATATGTTCAAACAGTAGTTGCATGATGATGATGATGACAATCATGTACCAAGACTGTTCTCTTGCTTTTCATGAATTATATTAACCTATTCCTAATCATGAATTATATTAACTACCAATTCACATGGTAGTATTCATCATGTGAATATGATTTATTAATGTGTCCTGTTTTCAACATAGCTAAGAAGATAGTCTTGTAATATTTTTTGCATATTACAATACACATTCTCATGCTCAATTAGATTATTTAAACCATAAATGATAGCTTTCTCACTAATTTCCTTCAGATTTTGACAGCTGAAACAGAGGGTGAAAGACAGGGAAGCCAGCAGTGATATGATTACATTTCCCAAGAGCCAAGTGGTAAAAGGATTCACATATACACCATGGAATACTATGCAGCCATAAAAAAGGATGAGTTTGTGTCCTTTGTAGGGACATGGTTGTAGCTGGAAACCATCATTCTCAGCAAACTATCGCAAGAACAGAAAACCAAACACCGCATGTTCTCACTCATAGGTGGGAACTGAACAATGAGATCACCTGGACTCGGGAAGGGGAACATCACACACCAGGGCCTATCATGGGGATGGGGGAGGAGGGAGGGATTGCACTGGGAGGTATACCTGATGTAAATGACGAGTTGATGGGTGCTGGTGAGTTGATGGGTGCAGCACACCAACATGGCACAAGTATACATATGTAACAAACCTGCACGTTATGCACATGTACCCTAGAACTTAAAGTATAATAATAATAAAAAGGTTTTATTTCATTTTATGCAAATTAAATAAAATAATAAGTCATTTCTTTCTTATCTGAGTCTGTATTTGCAAAATGATACCCGTAAGATGGGTACTATATGTCAAAATATAGAAGTCAAACATTTAAGTTGAAAATATTCTTTGCACTGATGTCAAAATACAGAAGTTAAACATTTAAGTAGAAAATATTATTTGCACTGAGGTCAACTTTGATTTCAACATCTGATAAATGAGCAACAAGGCCCTCCATTCAGGACTTTCCCACCTGTTTAGACTGAGAGGACTGAAGAAGCAGAGTAAGAAATCTGTGCTCCTGAGACTAAGGGTCATAGTAGCATGGGCGTGCAAGGCAACAAAACAGGTTGAACAAACAAAAGAAGATGACATGGGCTGAGCAGGGCACGTGTGTGTCAGGGGTCAGGCCAAGAGAGACTGTCAGCCACAAATGCCTGCTTCCAATCAGCATGGTTAAGTGTCTCAGGAATGGGAGGACAGGCAATTAGAGAAGAGTTTTACCTATTTTTCACTGTCTACCCCATTAAGAATCAGTCTTTAGCGATTCTAGCTGAAACATCTACAAAATATAACCAGGGATATTCAGAGGCAATGACTCCCTGGCATGGACCTTGGCTGATACTAAAAATCCACAGCTCAGGGAGGCGCAGGAGTAGGATTGGAATGAGTTCCCTTTCATACCCATTAGCAGTTGTCTGATGGGACCTAGACTTTGAAATGTATTCATCAAAAAAAAAAAAAAAATTAGCAGCACTGTGTTTTGTTTCTAATGGTATTATAAAAAATATCTTCTGATACATAGTTCACAAAAATATTAGCCTATCACAGGCTGGAGAAATCCTTTTCTCCTTTCCCTGAAATAGATAATATAATTCTATGCTCTATAGCAGGACTCCTCAACCCCTAACAGTCCATGGCCTGTTAGGAACTGGGCCGCATAGCAGGAGGTGAGCCACGGGCAAGCGACCAAAGCTCAGCTCTGCCTCCTGTCAGATCAGTGGTGGCATTAGAGTCGCATAAGAGTGTGAACCCTACTGTGAACTGTGCATGTGAGTGATATAGGTTGCACCCTCCTTATGAGAATCTAATGATAAATGTAATGGGCTTGAATCATCCCGAAACCATCCTACCACCCTCCTATCCATGGAAAACTTGTCTACTATGAAACCGGTCCCTGGTGCCAAAAAGGTTGGGGACCACTGCTCTGTAGGGAATCCTGGCTTCAAAGAGATTATTTTGGATGGCACCAAGAGCAACCCTTGTCTTTGTTCACACAGTTGCTGGCCTATCAACACCAGCACACACAGAGTTCATCCTCCCAGCTAAAATGTTGGACACGCTCACAGATTGGCCCATGGTTAACCAAGGGTGAAATAGTGTTTGCTTCTTTGTGGAAAATTTCCACTTTCCAAGTTTGGCATTTGGAGGTCTAAGTCAAGAGCATTGATCTCACAACAGTGGGCTCTTTACTTCTAAGGCTGTGTTTTACTCATGTTGGTTTGTCATTGGATGGGCTCCCAGTCTCACTTGAAAGCATTTCTGCTAAAAAAAAATAATAATCTTGGCAGAACATAGACTAATATTTCTTTTAAAGGTACATCTCCAATCTCTCCTACACAAAGTCTTCTCTGATTTGTGGCCAAAAGTGGCCACTCCTTCCTCTAAATGTCGATGCAAATGTGTTTGTAGTTCATATGTCATTCACCACATTCTAGTTATATTACACCACGGTGTAATTACTTTTTAGTATAACATAGTGTTTAATTCTGATTAAAAACTTGGGCTCTGAATTCATAGATATTTGGGCTTGAATTTTTGCTCAGACACTTGCAGGTTATGTGACTTTAGACATGTTGCTTGACTTTGTCTCACCTGTAAAATGAGGATAAAGAGAGAATGTAGCCCTTAGTGTAGCTGTGGGAATTAACTGAGAATTAAGCATCTAGCACAGAATAATTGCCCAATAAATATTAACTTTTATTATCATCTCTCTAACCTATAAGCTTTTTTTAGAGCAAAACTCATGTTTTATTCAACAGTGTACTAGTCTAGTAGCCCATGGCATAGTGTCTTAACACAAAGGAAGCACTCAAAAGTGATTTTGAATGGATAAGAGAATGGCAAGGCCTTGAGATGATGAAACATGAAAAGGAGACAGGAAGAGAAGCTCATGAAGGAGCCTGTATGAGTCCATTCTCTCATTGCTGAAAGGAACTACCTGAGTCTGGGTAATTTACGAATCACTTGAACCCGGGAAGCAGAGGTTGCAGTGAACCGAGGCTGTGCCATTGCACTCCACCCTGGGTGAAAGAGTGAAACTCTGTCTCAAAAAAAAAAAAAGAGAAAAAAAAATTAAATAACTTGTCCAAGGTCACATTGTTATTAACAAGCAGAACTGGGCTTTGAGTGAAGTACTTGTCCTATGACGCTCTCCATCCTAACTAACTAGTTAGCTCTCCAAACTAACCTTTGCTTCCATATTTGTTGGCTTATTTTGTCCTGGGAAGGACAGTGTTTCTAGAGTACAGACTTTTCTCACCTTGTCTGAGTCCTTAACATCAGCCTAAGGGATGCTGTGTCACACAAGATCTAACATGTTCAGTCAGATTACTCAAGGTCTAATTTGGATGGCTGCATGCTTAATCTATTCAATCCTGTGCTTAATAGTCCATTAAAATGGCCGACAACACAGTCCCCAGAATGCCTTGGGAGATTCATTAGTCACACACAGAGGCTGCTTTTGTACTTCACACAAACCAGGCCATCTGAGAAAGCAAGAGAGGATAACATTTTAAATCCTCTATTCCTGCACTTCATTTTTTTGTTTTCTTTTAGCTTTTGCTGATTTTCTCTTTGAACATAGGGAACTTTTTTCACATTCTTTAGATCCAAGGCTCTGCCCCAAATTTATCTCTGCCAGAATTCACCTAGGTATAAATTCAAGGAAAGAACTAAAGTGAAATATGATGAGCAGTTTTTAAGTACTTTAACTGATACGGTGTATAACAAATATTTTGAGAGAGATGTAAATTTAAAAAAATATACCTAGCTTATTATGTTACGCTACTTCATTAAAAATTAGAGTCAAAATTGAATTCCTGTTTATACACACACACTGTATCTCTTATACCAAAACTAAGAATTATAAACATAAATGTTAGTAAATGTTAATCCGTGAAAGTCTTTCCATTTTCACATGGAAAAGACACAATAAACCAAAGTCAACAACAAACCAGGAAAAAAATACTTTCAACACATAGAAAAAAATTTTAAATATTGCTTACATATAATGAGTACTTACAAATTAATAAGATTTTTATAGACACACACTGAGAAAGAGGAACAAAGGACATTAATGTGCTCGTCACAGAAGAAGTCTATGTAATGAATAAAAACAGAGGGTAAAATACTTGACCTCATTATAGTTAAATACATAGAAATTACAATGAAAGTGATATATTTTTATTACCAGGTTTAGACAAATTTTCTGAAAATTAGTGACTTTTTAGGAAGACATAACTATTTGATATTTGTGGCCCCACTATGAAAAGGAACATGCCTGTAAGAACACTTCTTGAAATATACACTAAAAAGTAAGATATCAGCAGACTCTGTTACTAGCTTTGCTCATTGGATGTGAAGACATGAGCTCTCTTTCTCACTATGTTTCACCACCTTCCAGCTATTTCTAGAGAGTTGGCCATGAGTCTCAGTGGACATATGACCCAGGTCCCCAGGGGTTCCCAAAGGAAATTTGAGTTTTGAGGCATTTGAAAGAGTTAGGAAGAAATATCTCTTCCTCTGAATTTTTCCCAAAGGAGATGAGGAGATATTTTAACAAAGGCATTTCAATCCATGAAAGGCAGTGATTATGACAGAGGTTCCAATGTCAGTTCTGCCACTTATTATCTGAGTTACTCTGGGAAAGGGCCTTATTTCCTCTAAGTGTCAACATCCAGATGTTTTTTATACATTCTGAAAAAGTAGAGCAATCAAGAGTAACTCCCAGATAATAAAACATGCTATCAAGAACTAATAATTAAAACAGTGTGGTACTGGTACACAAACAGAGACCCACGCAAAAGCGTATAGAATCTAGAAAGAGATTCCCTCTCCCAATATAAGAATTAGTAATAAAGATGGGATCTTATACCAATAAGCAAAATGTGAACTATACTTAATAAACAGCATCTCTATTTAACAGCAATCTGGGGCAGGGGGAGCCTGCATCCACACCTCATACCTTACACCAAGATAGGAGAGTTTAACTTTCTGAGTTGCCCAAATGAAAAGACCTATAGTTACAGATACTGGGGGTTTTCTTTCTGATCATCTAATGGTAAAATCCACAGTCAACAGCCCCACCCTCTAAGCAATATACAGAAAGCTTTTTTTTTTTTTTTTTTTTTTTGAGGCAAAGTCTTGCTGTGTCTCCCAGGCTGGAGTGTAGTGGTCCATCTCGGCTCACTGCAACGTGCAACCTGTGCCTCCCAGGCCTTACCCTCCCAAGTAACTGGGACTACTGGCGTGTACCACCATGCCTGGCTAATTTTTTGTATTTTTAGTAGAGACAGAGTTTTACCACGTTGGCCATGCTGGTCTCAAACTCCTGACTTCAAGTGATCCACCCACCTCGGTATCCCAAAGTGCTGGGATTACAGGCATGAGCCACCGTACCTGGCCTCATACATTCTTTTAATCAAGAAATATAGGCCTGGTGTGAGGGAGGCTGAGGCGGGCAGATCATGAGTTCAGGAGTTCGAGACCAGCCTGGCCAACATGGTAAAACCTTGACTCTACTAAAAATACAAAAATTAGCCAGGCATGGTGGTATGTACCTGTAACCCCAGCTACTTGGGAGGCTGAGAGAGGAGAATCGTTTGAACCGGGGAGGCAGAGGTTGCAGTAAGCCAAGAACATGCCATTGCACTCCAGCCTGGGTGACAGAGCGAAATTCAGTCAAAAAAGAAAAAAAAAGAAAAAAATAAAAAGAAAGATATACAACATTAACTTTAAGTTTTATGAGGACAGGGCTCATGTCTGTTTTGCTGACTCATGTCTGTTAAATGTGCAGCAAAGGTCTTGAGATATGTGAAGCACTCTATGTCCTACTTGTTGAATGACTCCAGAGGCAAGAGGAAGAATGAATGGTGGCATTGTGAGGAGAGAAGACTATCCATCTACTTTCTGGATTTGGAGGAAAACTGTATAGGAGGTGATAGATGATAAAGGAGATAGAGGATCATAGCAGAGCTACGAGAAATGGAAAGACCCTCAGTAGAAAGATCATACCCTCTGCTCAACGCTTTGTGTCAAAGAACCCTGTCCTCTCAAAAGGGAAATGAGGGGAGATCCAAATCCAGGTAAATATAGACTGCATTTAGAAAGGATGAAGTAAATATTATCTGTATTACAAGCAAATATATCCTAAACATACTTAGTTTAGAAAACAAAGCAGCAAGCAGCAACCAGGTGACAAATGAGTACTATGGTAGGTTTTCACATTTATGTTTATGTATGTATATGTATGTTTATATATACATGTAAATAATGAAAAACATATAGCAATCTCTTTGCAGTGGTCTTCTCTGGAAAATGGTAGGATAATGAGAGGTCTGAATTTTTACAATGTGCATGTGCTTTCATAATCATCAAAAACAATAGGAATCCTTTTTCATGGCTAATACTTATGGCAATATGATCAATTCTAAAATTAAGTAAACCAAAGGAAATGTGTCTTTTCTTTTGTGTGCCTCTTCATTTCTCTTCTGGAAATCAATATCAATGTACTGTTACTCTTCTGTTACATGGTAATGGAGATGTATTTATATGAAATCTGCTACACAGATAATGTTTCTTCTCTTTGGTTCTAGTATAAACATATGCTTTCTCTTCATGTGGGAGAGAAAGGCCATAGGAATAAATCATAACTATTGTGTCAAATAGTTAGGCCTATGATGACTTAAGATCCATGAATCGGCCAGACGCGATGGCTCACACCTGTAATCCCAGCACTTTGTGAGGCCGAGGCGGGCAGATCACGAGGTCAGGAGATCAAGACCATCCTGGTTAACACTGTGAAACCCTGTCTCTACTAAAAATACAAAAAAATTAGCCAGGTGTGGTGGTGGGCACCTGTAGTCCCAGCTACTCAGGAGGCTGAGGCAGGAGAATGGCGTGAACCCGGGAGGCGGAGCTTGCAGTGAGCAGAGATCGCGCCACTGCACTCCAGCCTGGGTGACAGAGTGAGACTCCGTCTCAAACAAACAAAGAAGCAAATCCATGAATCACCTCATATGTTCCAAATTCATTCTACAATTGATTCAAAATTCAATCAAGTATTGCACAGCTCAGCTAGGGCTATCACTGTTCTCCACAATTGTATTTGGGGTTAAAGTATTCCGTGGAATGAAACCTAAAACCACCAGGCCTCCAAAGACGTCCATGGAATATAAAAATACAGAACAAGAGTTGAGCAATTCTAGAAAAGTAAAAATAGGCTTGCAAAAGATTAACCTCTCACAAGGCAGGGATGACCAAAGCCACGATCCCTTTCTGTCCAAGAGGTCAGCTCCTTCTAAAGCAGAGCCCAATAGCCTTGGAGACTTACTACCTGATCTTTCCTCTTAAAAGTAAACCTTAGGGTCTCAGCTTCAGATGTGATTCTAAGAAAATGTCTCAAGCAAGTATTTCTAACCCTTTTCATAATTATTGCCTGCTTCCTGAGTGATAGAAAATAATCCATGAAAAGATTGGAATGGCATCTACAGATTTTTCTAAGTGGGCTGTATTTGTGAATTTTCCTGTTGTTGCCTATCCTCCACCTCACTTGCTGGATTTAACAGAGTTGGCTCTTTGCCATTGACTGTCAGAAATGCTATAAAAAACAGTAGAATGCCTGTCATGGAAAGATTGGACTGTGAGTACATCAGTCCCTCCAGACTTCCAATTAATCGTCCCAGGTTTTGGACAATATAGTTGTCTGCAGAGTTGAATTACACAGTACCTTTATTCATTGCTGAACAGTGCTGTTGAGCTAGGATTCCTTATGACACAGAAATTAATCTCTAAAAAGACAGACCACAAGAAAAGAAACCAACCAGTAGATGTCTCTGTGGTGCTTCAGTTGATCATGTTCTTGCACGATTAGCCACAGATGTCTGTAGGTTTGGAAATGCAACGATATGAACATTTGTACCTTTTATTTGGGGCAAGTAGCAGGAGAGACCAAAGTGCTCTAGAAATATATCAAAACTCTTCAACAATAAGCTTTCTATACTTTCTGAAAATAAACCTAACATCTGCACGTCTATCTTTTTTAAAAGTGTGTTTTACTTACAAAGATGAGCAAGTATGAAACTTTGAAAAAATTTTGTAAAACGATCACGTTAGTAACTTCAGAAGTGTGTATCCAGGTAAAAGAAGTTTATGCTGAGAAAAAATACCTCATTTCCTATGAAACAGTTCCAACCCCCGAATAGCAGAGGAAGTGGTTCTATGGAAGGAAACAGGACAGCATTAAAGAATGTCCAACAGTACAGATGACTCAGAATTCTGGGGACCACTGAGAACTCATGTTTCTGTCTGTTTTACCTTGTAAACATTTTCCTGTTCACCCCAGTGGTGGGCCCTGAGATGGAGCTTGGAGCATTGAGATGCTTGGTATCTGTCCTTGGGAAAATCACATGCTACTAAAGACTCTCCCCAACCCTCTTTAGCATGTCAGGGTTAAGATTTTCTAGATTTTGCTAACACTAAAGCAATCACCCTCAGTCCATTTTGTAAAGAAAGTATTTGAAGCAAAATCATTAGAGAGCAGGACTTGCCTATCACAAGGCAGGGATGACCAAAGCCACCATCCCTTTCTGTCAGGGCTTGCCTGCTCTCTAATAATAAAAGTAAAATTTTAGAAACACATGACTCACTTTAAACAAAGGGTATATATCTGCACAGTCTACACTTTTTCCTCCTTGTGAATTTATCAAAGAAAAAAATGCATATGTAAATTTAGTTTAAATATATTTATGAGAATTATCTTGTGAGGTTAAAATCTTTTTCTTCATTTAGTCAAGGGAATAATAAACCCCTAATATGTCTTTCCTATAGGTGTGAATTTTTAAATCAATTTTTAAATTGATATTTTTGTTGAGGTGATTATAGATTCACATGCAGTTATAAGAAATAATAAAGAAAGATCCCTTGTACACTTTACCCAGTGTCTCCCAATACTATAATTTTTCAAAACGATACCAACATAAACAAAATAGTGATACTAATACAACCCCCCAATTTTTTCAGATTTTTCCAATCTTACTTGTACTCATCTGTATATACTTAGTATGTATGCACGTGTGTATGTGTTTAGTTCCATGTAACTTTATCAAATGTGCACTTTTGTGTATCCATCACTACAGGAGAGATACTAAACAGGACCCTCCTGTGCTTTTATAACTGTTCAGTTTTAATCACATCCACCTCCCTCCACCCGCATCATAGCTCCCCTTACTCCCATCAGACCTTGGCAATCATCCATCAATACTCCATTTCTACAAGTCTTCATTTCTCAGATGTTATATGAGTGGAGTTATACAGCATGTAATCTTTGGAGACTGGCATTTTTGGGTCAACATAATTCCCTGGAGATCCACTCTCAAGTTGTTATGTGTATCTGTGGTTTGTTCTTTTCAATGCTCAGTAGCATTCTGGCATATGTATATACCACAGCATGTTTAACAACTTACCTTTAGAAGGACATGTGGAAAGGTTTTGTTATTACAAAGAAAGTTGCTACAAAGATTCATAGACAAGTTTATGTATAAACTCAAGTTTTCATTACTTTGGAATTAATGCTGAGGATTGTAATTGCTGGGTCACAGGTTATATGTAGTTTTTTAGCAATTTTCTAAACTGTTTTCAAGAGTGTTGTATCATTTTAAGTTCCTACCTACAATATCTGAGTTTCTCTGCATCCATGCCAGCATTTGATGTTGTCACTGTTTTTCATTTTAGCTATTCTGATAGGTATGTAGTAATTCCTTGTTCTAGTTTTAATTACATTTCCCCAGTAGTTAATGCTGTCGAACATCTTTTCGTATACTTATTTGCTATATACTTATTAACCTTTTCAATGAAATGTCTGCTGTGTCTTTTGTCCATTTTCTAATTGCAATGATTATTTGGGAGTTTTACTATGACTTTTGAGAATTTCTCATATATTCCTGATACCAGGCCTTTGTTGTATATGTGGTTTGCAATTATTTTCTTACGGCTAAAACTTATCTTTGCATACTCTTCATATGAGCTTTCAGGGAGCAAATTTTAAAAATTCTGGGCCAGGTGCAGTGGCTCACGTCTGTAATCCAAGCACTTCAGGAGGCCAAGGCAGGCGGATCAACCTGAGGTCAGGAGTTTGGGACCAGCCTGGCCAACATGATGAAACCCCCTCTCTACTAAAAAATTACAAAAATTAGCTGGGCATGGTGGTGGGCACCCGTAATCCCAGTGACTTGGGAGGCTGAGGTAGGAGAATTGCTTGAACCCAGGATGGGGAGGTTGTAGTGAGCCAAAATAGCACCATTACACTCCAGCTTGGGCGACAAGAGCGAAACTCCACCTCAAAAACAAGAACCTTTTTTTTGAAGAAAATGTATCAATTTTCCCTTTTATAGATCATATTTTTTGGTGTCATGTCTAAAAACTCTGTCTAGCCTTATATCCCAAAGATTTTATATTTTTCTAAAGATTTTATAATTTTACATTTTATATTTAATTCTATGATTCACTTTGATTTAATTTTGTATAAAATATGAGAGTTAGGTCAAGGTCCAATTTTGCCTATGGATATTAAATTGCTTTAGTACCTTTGAATTGATTTTGTACCTTTGTGAAAAATAACCTGAGCATAGTTGACTAGGCCTATTTCTTGGTCCTCAGTTGTGTTCCACTGATCAATTTGAAGTATAAATTTTATTGTCTAAGTTTTATTAAAATCATATATATATATATATATATATATATATATAATCTCCCCTCTCCTTCTCCATATATTAACATTTTTATTCATTATTTCACATTCAACTTTCATGCTCTCCCCCACTTCTAAGTTCTCTTTCAGGGTTGATGATTAATCTCACTATAGTACCATAACTCTTTATGTATCTCTTCCAGGGTTTATTTAATTTTAACTTCTGTTTTATAATAACTTGTTATTTGTAGTCAAAGATTCATAGTTCTACATTACAAACTTACTGAGTATTACATGCCAGTAATACCCAGTAATACTACAGTAACAGAGACAGAGTATTACTGGCATGTCCTAGTTTTTAGAAACCCCTAACTGAGATCTCAACCTTTCTGCATCATTCTCTAATCCTCACATGGGAGATCTGGCAAGCTTGTTCTTTCAAGTGAAGCTATAACTCAGAGCCTTTGAATTACAGACCAATCTCTAAAGTGAAATCTAACTCTGTTTTTCAATGTTCTTAGCTAAGCAGAGAGAAATTCTGGCACCTGGGCACATAGTGATCTTGAGTTTTATTGTGTGCTGTCTTAAAGTAATAATTTTGAGATTAGAATGTCTTGTTTTGTTTCCGCCCTCTGGTCTTGATATTCATAGTAACTTTGAAATTGGTTGACCTTCCCAGAACTCCCTCTTGGGGTGGTACATGGTCTCCAGAGATGGATGGTAGGTAACATGGTTAACAGTTTCTCCACTGCTCACCTAAGGATGTTATTTTTCTTTCCTAGGTTATAGCCAAAGTTTCTCTGCCTTTGACCCCATTGTGATTCTGTAACTCATCCCAAACATTTCAGAATTCCCTAAGGGAGTGTGCTTATAATGCACATTATGGTCCTAATTTCTGGATCAATTAAGATTTTTTTCAGACAAATAAATTGATTCTATTAAATTAACACCAAAATAAATAAATAAGAAGACTGGATCACTAGAAAAACTGTAAAAACTAAGAACTACGTGCTTAAGTCTTGGGAAAGACAGGAACCAGGGCAGCTGTAGGAATCACAGTAGAAAGAGCTCACTGGAATTTCTCTCTGGCACATTGCTGTCAGAAAACTGGCTTCACTCATCATTCATCCCTGTGTGTTGTGCATGTTTTCAAAACTCAAATAACTTGCGAGAGAAACTCCAAGAAGCCAGGCTTAGATCATGTGCACCCCTGTGGGGTGGTGGAAGGGGAACGTGAAGGGATGGAAGCTTGGCTAGGATGATGTAATTTGTCATTACAGACTTCATTATCACAACCATATAATGATCATTCTTAAGCTTAATAATTTGCCTGAATTTCATTTATTTTCTTAGGATGGACATCTGGAAGTCAATTTGCTGGGTCAAAAAGTTGGGAAGTAAAATGAAACTATGATTTCAGACTCTTGATATCACAATTACTCCCAGAAAGGCTATACTGGTTTATCAAGCTTCAAAAAGTACAAAACAAACATTTCATCATGTCGTATGGACACTAGTTATTACCCTTTCAAAAACTGGCAGTTTGGTAGGTTAGAAGTGATCTATTTTTTGTTGCTTGATTTAATGCTAGCATAGGATAGTCCAAATCACAATGTTGGATATTTAAATTTTTCTTTCTCGGATTTTTTCAGATTTTTGTTAAATAATAAGGGGTTTATTTTCACATATTTAGAAAGGAAACTACATGTTTAAATAAATCGATGTATTACATTTAATTAGGTTTTAATGGTAATTCATTGGGGGGAATACAAATAATTTTAGCTTTTAACATATTTAATTGTTTAGTGCAGTCTCTCCAATGACCACACACAGCTTGTAGCTAGTTTTATGAATGTTTGAAGGAAAAAGAGTTACTAATGAATGCAATTTTGTCATTGAGTTTTTGACTTAAGTGTGGAAAAATTCCAGAATATGATGTAAAATCTAGAGGAAAAGTCAATAAATTATGTGTGATTCTTAAATGTACTTGTTTCAGTGCTTATAATGCAATCTACAATTAAATAAGCAGGTCAAAAATGAACATAGCATAGTGAAAAAATGTAAGATTGAGAAATCTTAACTGGTTGCCCATGAGACTCATTCCAACATTTAATAATTTTAAAAAAAAAATCTTGGGAGACATCAAAAAAGAAGGCTTCCTAAAGAAGAAATCAGATAGAAATCAAGCTTAAAAATATAAGGCATTGTATACTATAGTTTATCAAAACTCAAAATAGTTTATCAAAACTCAAGATTCAGGGCTACAGTTGAGAATGTTGGGAAAAAATGAGATTCAAATTGTAAAAACAAATAAAAAACAGTAAAACAAATCATCCATCTGAGGGAAAGCACACGCACAGTAAAACCGCCTCCCGGGACTGGTTGCATAGCAACCAAAGAGGGATGCAGTAGCAGGAAAGGTCTAAGCCAGGAAGGCAGCAGGTCAGCGGTCCTGACGTGGCAAAGGAATTTCCTCAGAACAGGGCAGCAGCAGAATTTCTGAGCAAAATTACTGGACAGGAAGATCCCTAAGGTTTTAAAGGAGAATGCAATTATGGATAAGAATCAAAAGAGATCTAGTTGCTGAAACATTTCTTTTCACATTTACCCACATTTTATTCCATGTCTAAAAAGCCAAAAGAAAAAAAAATAAAATAAAAAGAAGGAAAAGGACCATTTGATATTTTCAATATCAAGTAATACACACACATACACATGCCCGGGATCACTGCATTTGCAATCTATTCAATAAATACTTGATAGTATTCTACTGTACTTTATCACAATGGGAGCTGTACAAAGAAATATAAGGTATCCTCTGCCCTCCCCTCGAGAGGATTGTAACATAATTGGGAGAATAAGGCTCCAATAAGTGGGAAGTTTGAATAAGTGATAAAAGGGAAAGGAGGCTGGGCGCGGTGGCTCATACCTGTAATCCCAGCACTTTGAGAGGCCAAGGCAGGCGGAATGCCTGAGCTCAGGCGTTTGAGACCAGCCTGGGCAACACAGTGAAACTAAAATATAAAAAATTAACCGGGCGTGGTGGCGGGCTCCTGTAGTCCCAGCTACTCGGGAGGCTGAGGCAGGAGAATGGCGTGGACCCGTGAGGCGGAAGTAGCGGTGAGCCCAGATCGCGCCACTGCACTCCAGCCTGGGCAACAGAGAGAGATTCCGTGTCAAAAAAAAAAAAAAAAAAAAAAAAATGAGAGAGAGAAAGGGAAATGAACAAACATGCATGGAGTGTTCTGTGTACTGTGCTAATAACTTTTCGTACATTTTTCATTAATCTTTGTAACTATTATTGACATTAATGTATTTTAACCCTGTTTTGGGTCATGGATACCTTCGAGAATCTGATGAAAGCTATGTGTCTTCTACAGAAAAAATGAAAATATGTACACATAGAAAATATTGTTTACAATATTCAGGAGATTTGAGGACTTGCTGAATTTCATCCATGAATTTCAAGTTAAGAAATTCTGCTATTAGGCTTATGGATCATTGCTCTCATTAATTAAGGATAAAAGTGAGTCTAGCAATTTACCTGCCTAAGTTACTCTATAAAGTCATATAGCAAGTAAGTAATGAATTTGGGGCTCAAATGCCTCTTTTATTACATGTAAGAAACCTCTGTAGTTAATATGTCAAACTATACAGGGAAATATATATAAAACTTACTTATAAACATTACCTTGAACCTTGCAGAATGTATTAGAAACTTTGCAAGAGGCTCTAGACTATCTCTAGGATATTGTTGTTGTCTCTGTGATAGATTGCCTCTTTTCCACTAGAGTTTTCCTCTATTAAATATTGATGAAAGGGTCAAGTGCGGTGGCTCATGCCTGTAATTCCAGCACTTTGGGAGGCCGAGGCGGGCAGATCACGAAGTCAGGAGTTCGAAACCAGCCTGGCCAACATGGTGAAACTCCATCTCTACTAAAGATAGAAAACATAAGCCAGGCGTGGTGGCGCACGACTGTAATCCCAGCTACTCGGGGGGCTTACACAGGAGAATCACTTGAACCCAGGAGGCAGAGGTTGCAATGAGCCGAGATCATGCCATTGCACTCCAGCCTGGGTGACAGGGCAAGACTCTATCAGTCTGTCTGTCTGTCTGTCTATCTATCTATCTATCTATCTATCTATCTATCTATCTATCTATCTGCCTACCTACCTATCTATCTCTAACTACCTATGAAAGCTTTCTGGAAATTTTAATTACAAGTTTTTAAAATCAGTATCTGTGAATGCTTTTTTCCACTCAAAGTATAAGAAATGCATACACACCAGCTTGAGTAGGTAAATTAGTCAATTAATTAAAGAGTATTGAAAATAAAGATAAAGGGATATTTTATGTGAGCAAAGGAAATATGCCATACCTGTAACCAAGAATGGAAGAGCTATCAAGGGACCAAGAATTCTTCTCTCACACTTTCCTTCTTGTAATTCTGTGACTCTCATCTCTGCTCCTCTGAACCCATGTGGAACAACAACTGAACTTAGCTCCCAAATAATCTTGGTCTCACTTTCAGCAGTTATAAACGCCTGACATATCTTTATAATCTCCTCAATTCCAAGTTTTACTCCAATATCCATAAATAGATAATTGTGTTTGTTCATTCTGGGTCCGTTTTCAACTCTTGTCTAACCAGCTATCTTAGGGAGGGGGGAATCAACTAGTAGAAATATGATGCTAGGGCATGATGATAGGGACCCATCCCATGTGTGCCTAGGAGATGGGGGACATTGACCCCACAAGATTTCTATGAAGAGCCAGATAGTAAACATTTTAGGGTTTGTGGTCCAGATAGTCTTTGTCACAAATACTCAAGTTTTCTTGCAGCACAAAAGCAGCCAGTGCATAAGCAAATGAGAGCATCTGTGATTCAACAAAAATTTATTCGTGGGGCCAGGTGCGGTAGCTCATGCCTGTAATCTCAGCACTTTGGGAGGCCGAGGCAGGTGAATCATTCGAGGTCAGGAGTTCGAGACCATCCTGGCCAACCCGGTGAAACCCTATATTTACTAAAAATACAAAAAATAGCTGGGCATGCCTATAATCCCAGCTACTTGGGAGGCTGAGGTAGGAGAATTGCTTGAACTCAGGAGTGGAGGTTGCAGTAAGCTGAGATCATACCACTGCACTCCAGCCTGGGTGACACTATCTCAAAAAAAAAAAAAGTTTATTTGTGGACATTGAGGTTGAATTTCACATAACTTCACATATCACGGTATATTATTCTTTGGCTTTTCTTTCCCCAACTGTGTAAAAATTTAAAAACCATTCTTAGCATGCAAACCATACAAAGTATGCCATATTTGGCTCATGGGTCATAGTTTGCCAACTCCTGGCTTAGCACAAGAAGAGCTTACTTCTTCCTCATAAAGTTTTTGAAGTGCTCTCTTCCATCTAGTGACTTGGAGATCCATAATTTCTTCACCTTGCAATGTCCCTATTTCAGCGTACAGCTCCCAAAGTCACTGCAGCAAGGGGAAAGGAAGAATGAAAGGAGAACACGTACACTTAACTGTCTTGACCTAGAAGTGATGCACATCACATATTATTGTTCACAGTTCATTGGCCAGAAATAGTCATGTGACTGTAAATTAATTACATGGGAATTGCAGAATGTCGGGCAGCAGATGAGATATGTGGTGAGTAGCAACTATCTAGCCACAATATTAAACCAAATAGTGGTCAATAATTTATGGCTATCAATCAAACTTCTTCCAAGTTTTGCATTCCTATTCTTCCAAGTTTTGCATTCCTAATAAATAAATTCCTATTATTTATCATTGTACAGCTGGATGCAAACAACTTCAGAAAACTTTCACCCAAATAATATTATTGTACAAACTAAAGAATTCTGGCCAGGCATGGTGGCTCACGCCTGTAATCCTAGAAATTTAGGAGGCTCAGGTGGGCGCATCACTTGTGGTCAGGAGTTCAAGACCAGCCTGGCCAACATGGTGAAACCCTGTCTCTACTAAAAATACAAAAACTAGTGTGGTGGTGCTCACCTGTAATCCCAGCTACTTGGAAAGTTGAAGCACGAGAATTGATTGAACCCGGGAGGGAGAGGTTGCAGTGAGCCACTGCACTCTAGCCTGGGCAACAGAGCGACACTTTGTCTGGGGAAAAAAAAAAAAAAGAATACAGACCTAGTATAGTAAATTTAATTAAAGTTTAAGATAGAATTCATTCTCATTTCTTAAATTCTTTGGTAGTGTATTCTAAGTTTATTTTTATTACTACTTTATAAAATGCCAAAATCTGTTCTTTATGCTCATCCTATCATAGAAACAATCCATGTCTCCAGCTCATTAAGATGATTAGAAAACATCTTCCACTACTCAGTTCTATATACCAATCAAAATGCCCATGCAAAAATTATGTTCACTTTTATCATGTAATAGCTCCTGTATTTTTCCTATTAATTTATGTTAAACTTTACCTTCTTATTTGATTAATTTAAATTTTTAATCTGCCTGGTAATTAAAGTTCTCCATCAACTGTTGTTATCTGACTCATCATCCCAGTATACAACTTTCAAATCACATAACACACTTCTTTACCATCTCTGTTCATTCTTCATTTATTTCTCTGTTGTTCTACTGTGTAAAAACTTTCTTCCCACCACTGTCATCACTTTCTGACATTATTCATCTTACATTTTATTCAAATAAAATTTTATATTTCTCTGCTCTCTGAAGTCCTACTGGATTAGTTGAACTTTATGGAATCTGTTCCTAATCTTGATTTCCTCACACTATTGAGGATCTGAATCATACTATTATGTACTTACTATTATAGTGACAGTGATGTGCAGTTTCATGTAATTTCTTTAAATTTTATTTTTACATTTAGATTTTAGTCTTCTAAATGACAGGGACAGTCTGTTTTCTATTCAACACAATATTATTACATAAAATTATTTTTGAAATTCATCAGTCATCATATAAAGGGAAACAAAAAGACCATAAGATATTTTAGTATTTAACATTTTCAGAAATAAAAATATTATTAAATATTATTTACACATATTGCTGAATTTGAGAAGAATTGCTTTTCATGAGTCAGTTACTGAAAAATGCAGTCTAGAAGACAGATGGTCAATGTGCTATGGATGTATTCCAAAACCATTGATAATCATTTAATTTAAAGCTTTACTCACAAGCATGAGCCCAAACCTGTATATGCACCATTTTATGGAGAACATTTTGCAGCATTGCACAAATATTAAAGATACAACAGACATGTCATTTTAAAAATGAAGGGTTAAAAATTGAATAGGCACTTTTCTTCATGGATTATTTTTGTTTTCTTAGGAAATAAAATTGTGGTCAGAATTATTCATTTCGTACATAGAGAAGACAAGAGTTACAATGAGGTGTATGCAGATGATAGCTTTTGTGAGAAGAGAAATAGCCCAGAAGGGAAAGTATAGATTACAGTACAAGGAGGATGACTTAGTAGCCAAGCAATGTGCTGCAGAATCAGGGGCTGTAAGTTGTAATTACAACATCTTACAACGGTTAGTCCTTTTCTAGCTGAGAGCTCAGAGTATACCCAGGCTAACAACTTGGTCCCAAACCGAGTCATTCATCCTCAGTTCAGTTGTCTACAAAATGTAGATGAAGAATGACATACTAACAATTATATGGATAGCTTCAACATAGAAGAGAGATGAAAAGAAATTAATTCAGGATGTGAGCAAGCCTGGTGACTCAATATCAAAATGAAAGAAACAAGAAGAAATATAGGAAATACAAAAAAAAAAAAAAAACCTACCTCTAATTCTCTCTCTGATCTCTAAAAATTCTCTCAGATTGCTTCAGAAACTCATTTCAATGACTTCTAATCATGTAATTTCAGAAACTGTTAGCTTTCAAACCTCTTAGTCCAATAGAAAGTAGTTTCAAGTTTCATAAAGAATCATACAGAGATTTCCTTTGGAAGTCATTTTAGATTTGCTTAAAATATAGATCTGCTAAGAGAAACATTTTACACAAGAAAAATAAAACACTGGTTTTAAATATAAACATAAATACCTCCCATTTTTGCATATTTGTGCTGTAGCAAATGAAAAGTGCTGAATTTAGGACAAATACAAACAAAGAAACTAGGTTAAAACTGTCATTGATTGACTCCATACCTTAGTTTCCTTGCTTGTTTTTAAATTATACATTGGGTCAAATATCTTTGCATATATTGAATCTTTTCCAATATTTAATCATGGTAAGGGTGACAGAATATCTTATACATTTACTCAACATTTATATATTAATTTATTGGAGTTTTAGTATCTGCCCAAATTAGGGATCCTTCCTTACACACTCTGGCCAGAAAGTACCATAGTTCTTTTCGTCACAATGAGAAGTAAATTGTAGACAACAGAAGACAAATAATCTTCTCTTTTAAGAATAATGGTGAAAGCGTATTTAAATATTTCCCTCACTGTTTTCTGGCCTTTATCTGGATACTTCCCTCACTGTTTTCTGGCCTTTATCTAAAGGCAAGAAATTTCTTGCATTTGGATTATCTTGGGCTTCAGAACCAACATACATTCTCATAAATAGGGTTCAGAGAAAGAACAAGAATTTGCCCATTTGTCTACAACTAAATCCCTATAGGTTCAGACTATCTTTCCAGCAACCCCAAGTGGCCTTCTAATCCATTGTTGGAGCTTACCCCAGGACCAAGACCTCCCTCAGGTGAAATTCCACCAGATCTATTATTTTACTTAGAGAAAAGGTGACAAGTCTCCCCTTAAAAGCAGAGTATTTAAGACAGAGAGGAAATTATTTGAATACAGGTGCAAAGAGGGAATATTTATGTTTGTGATGTTTGAAGACCAGTAGTCATTAAGTTTTGTGTAAAGGAATGCTATAAGCATTGGATAGGAAAGTAGGTTCACATCATTTTTTAAAAGATCTTAGATGCTAGATTGTGACATTTAAAGTTTTAGCTCCCCAATAATGAGGAGCCATTGATGGTTAATGAGCAAAACGAAACAACATAAAAATGGGTACTTTAAGAGGAAGTTGAAAATACATAGGGTAGATTGGAGGTTTAGGAGACTAAAGGAAAGAATAGTTAGGAGCTATTTCAATGACAAATAAGTATAAAAGTGGATTTTTTTTTTCAAAAAAAGGAAGATAAATACAAGAAACATTATACATAGGAAATCAAACAACTCAATATAATTTCTTTTCAAACCATTAGGAGAATAATGCAACACACTTTCTTCCTTAAGACACTAAAACATATTTAATCTTGTAATACTTTACAATCATAATTTAATACATTGAGTAGTAAAAATAATTATTTTAAAAAACAGACATAGAATGAATCAATTTTCCTAGTTTACTTCAGTGATTTTTAAGTACTGTTTATAGTCTTCATATTTTATTTAATCAAAATAAAAAAAGAACCAGATGATTGTGTTCCCTATAGTTGAAGTCTTGGCAAATTGTCATACAGACAGGGTTGGTTTTCATATGGCTTAGATGTTTTTGAGGATGGATAGGGTAAAATTTTACAATCTCTTTGAGCTCTGTAAATCTGTGAAACTCTAAACAAAAATATCACCCAGCATTAGGAAGAAAAGAACGAAGAGAACAAGAAAAAAAACCCTTTATTTCATTCAGTAAAGTTCATCTTTAGCATATTCCTTGTGCTAATCCAAGAAAATGAGGAAGAGGACATTTATTTTTTAAAGATAGAAAATAAAGAGCGTTTAAAGTAAGATAGAGAATGAGCTTTCCAGTTTGTGCTGGCTAAATCCAATAACCATTTTCAATTTAACACTGAAGGCAGATTGTATCTTTTAAGTCCTATTTTTGTATTCCATACAGTGATGAGCATGTCTTTCTCTTTAGTTGTCAGGATAATGAACGCTAATCTGAAGATACTCTAAGGTATTATTTTTCCAATGCATTCACCTACGCCTTCTGTGTATGCCTACTCACTGTAGTTATTAGTCTTATAGTCAAGCAATGATGCATTTCATTTATAAATGTTGAAGTGGAATTAAGCTTCATAATTTTAACTGGGAGTGATAAATCTCCTCTGGTAATATCATGTCATAAGAAAGCACTGACTTTCCTGATGAAATTTTATAGATGGTTAATGTTCTAATTTTCTGGTGTTTTCACCATTTTACTACATCCGACATTTTACTAATCTTTTATATATCTAATATATAGATATTGTATATCTATATAGATAATATAGATATATATTGTATATCTATATAGATAATATAGATATATATTGTATATCTATATAGATAATATAGATATATATTGTATATCTATATAGATAATATAGATA
>NW_012100765.1:5395256-5402211 GCF_000951045.1 Mandrillus leucophaeus | reverse complement strand
TAGATAATATAGATATATATTGTATATCTATATAGATAATATAGATATATATTGTATATCTATATAGATAATATAGATATATATTGTATATCTATGTATACATATATAGTATATCTATGTATATTATTATATTGATTATAATATATCAACATATACATATATACATATATAGATATAAAAAATCTGCTTTCATTTTGTGGGTTGCTTTTCCTAACTTTTTAAAGATATTGTTTGAAGAAGTTTTTTATTTTAATATATTATATATTGTATATATTGTATATCTATATATATTTGAAAAAATATAAACCAAAATACCCTGATAGAAACATGAACAAAAGACTTGAACAGATACTTCATAAAAGAGGATGTTTAAGTGTCCTTTAAATCTGTAAAAAGGTGTTCAACTTCATTAGTTATTTTTTTTTAAATGCAAGTTAAACCACAAGATGCCATCAAGTAACCACCAAAACGGGCAAAGGAAAAAGGCAGATGATACCAAGTGTCAGCAAGAATGTAGAGCAAACTGAACTCCATCCACCACAAGTTGAAGTGGAAATTGATAAACACCATTTTTGAAAAATGCTTGGCAACATCTTTCTCAAGAAGAATACATGAAAAGCTTATAGCCAGTAGGTCCACTTCTGGGTGTTTCCCTAGCATAAATGTATACCTATGTTCATTCACCAAAAGACGTGGGAGAATGATCAGTGCAGCTCTACCCAAAGGACCATCAATAATAGAGTGGACAATACATTCTGGTATGCACATCTAGTAGAAAGCAATGAGACTGAAAAATCTAAAACTGCAATAATAGTGACTCAAAATCATAATATTGAGCAAAGGAGCCAGGTACAAAAAAAATACAGTACATGATTCCTTTTATATAAAATAACAAAATACGCAAAAATAATATTAATTGTAGGTGTCAGGATGATGATTACCTCCCATAGTGGGGAGGGGTGGGGAGGAAACAGCAGAAACCTTCTGGAATGTCACTAGGGTGCCACAAATAAAGTACGAGAGTGAGTATCTCCACTCTCTTGCTACTTAACAACGTAATTAATCTTTTGAATTTTGGACAATGTGATAAACAAAACATGATTTTAGTTCATTTCAGTTAGCATGGCCCAGATTTGTAATGAGGTTGAGCATCTTTTATCTTACTACCTCCTCTTTTGAAGATTTGCTGTTCATGTAATTTGACCATTTTTCTATTAGGTGACCTGTTTTTACTTTCTTTAATTTGATTTAATTTGTTCTGTATTAATTATGGAGATCAATCTTTGCTCTGATTTATAGTTTTCATTTAGATTTGTATGTATTTAAAATTCTTATTTATCAATCTTATAGTTTCTATGTTTAGTGTATTGCTTAGAAAAACTCTTTAGATTATAAAGATAATCCATTATAGTTTCTTTGTATTCATTTTTAAGTTTTTAGTTTCTTAATCTATTTAGATTTATTTTTGTGTCTTGTATGACATAGATATCTGATACCTTTTCTCTAAATGGATAGCCAATTGTACCCATACTATTCCTTAAATAGTCCGTCATTTTCTACTGATTTTAAATTGTACCTTAGTCATAAATAATATTTTCATATTATATTTTCATATATATCTTTCTTTTTCATGCTGAATTGTTCCACTGTGAAATTTGTAGATTATGCATCAATGCCGCACTTTAAAAAATTATTCTAGTTTTATGGTGTGGTTTGATATTTAATAGAGAATTAGCAAGGGAAAGCTAATTATTCTTTTCCAAATCAGCTTTTAATTCCCATAAAAATACTTTTGGTAATATCATATTCATTGGCCTTTATGTTTATAGATGAATTTAGTGAAACTTATCCCTATAATGTTAAATTATTTCAATACAGGAAGTTAGTCTCTCTCAATTTTTCTCTCACTGTCTGTTTTAATTGAGTCTTCTTTTATGTCCTTTAATAAAGATCAATACTTTTCTTCATGAATTTATTCATGTAATTCTGCTCATTTCTTCATGCTCATTTCTAGTTGAGTTTGTACATAGGAATTTCATGTATTTTTGTTGCTATTAGGAATATTTATCTTACATAACATTTTAATCTCATGGGTTATTGAGGGTTTATGGATCTATTTATTTAGCTTCTCTAACTGACTGAGATCAAGCTCACACTCCTGTCTTTACTTGGCTATTCCATGTGACTGACTTCACGGCCTTCCCACCCTGACCTGACTGTAACTATTATTCAAGCCAAGTTCCACCTCTACCCACTCGTCCCACACATCCTTCTTAGACTCCTTGCAGTTTTCTGCCATGTCTGAATCAATGCTGAATTTGTCTCAGAGCCATTTCTTTAATATTTAGCATATTACTAAGCTACATGATTTTACAAGTATAAATAATGAAGAGTTTTAATAAATCTTTTATTGTTATGGTTTTAAATTTTATTCTGAGCTTTTCTCAGAATAACAGGGAAGGAGACCTGAAAAGGAAAGATTCAACAAAGAAACAGAGCTGTCTCTTGGTACACCACATTCTCCTGAGCTCACCCACTACAACCCCCACCTTAGGTAGCAATTTTAAAATTATGGTTTTTTATTTTTATTTATTTATTTTTTTGAGACAGAGTCTTGCTCTGTCACCAAGGTTGGAGTGAATGGCGCGATCTTGGCTCACTGCAACCTCCGCCTCCTGGGTTCAAGCAGTTCTCTGCCTCAGCCTCCCGAGTAGCTAAGATTACAATGCGCCCACCACTACACTCGACTAATGTTTTGTATTTTTAGTAGAGATGGGGTTTCACCATCTTAGCCAGGCTGGTCTTGAACTCCTGACCTCGTGATCCACCCGCCTGGGCCTCCCAAATAAAATTATGTTTTTTAAGGGCCCCATCTTAGGTAGCAATTTTAAAATTATATTTTTGGTGTTACACTAACACATGTGACTTTCAGTGGACAAGGAAGAGTTGCAAGAGAAAAGGTGTTTCCTAACACTGTAGTTTGAAAAATTCTTTAGGAGGTATGGCTGAAGACCAGTAGAGAGAGTGCTTCTACTAGTTCCACAATGATCACCCATGACTAAATGTCTGTGATAAATCAACCTGCAGCTATGATGAAATAATTCAGAGCCTGAAGCTTTTATTGAATTGACTGACTTTCACTTCAGCCTACTTTTGGGGAAAATTTTCACACTGTTTTATAAATAGAAAATTTAAGTAAAATATGAGTTTATACAATAAAATAGGAGAATATGCACAACAAAATTGGGGTGATAGTCATATAATTCTAATTAGATATATTTTCTTTTAATTTTCTTTTCTGTGGCATTTTGAATTTTTAGAATTGAATGGGAGTTGATCCTATTCCTTTCAACTAGGGTCTTTTCTGACCTTATTTAGAGGTTCAGGCAATGATTTCTTTGTTTCTGTGGATTAATTGGGCATTTATACCTGAATTGCTACGAAACATATAAGTGCTTATCTCTTGATAGGTTTTGGGGGCAACAGAGTCAATAAAATGTTTGTCTCAGAAGACAGTAATCTACGCACCAGGATTTAAAGTAGATCCTTCAAGGTGAAAGACAGAAATTGGGTAGTTTGTGACAGAGCATTTTAGGTTTGGTGGGTCCATTGAGGGATGGGCTTGAATAGAATGTTAATAAATTGTTGTTTTATAAGTAAGCTGTTTGCCCAGATGAGCAAACTTTTCCTAGACAGATGGGTTTGCAAGAATTTTCTAATGTAAACAGAGACTTTAAAAAAAATTTTGGTTTATTTTTCTAATGTAAACAGAGACTTGAAAAAAATTGGACAAGCATTTTTCCAGAACAAATAGTCGTCATGTTGACACAAGTGTTCTTAGTTCTCAATCCTTATGGTTGAGTTGTTTTCAGGCAGGTGACGTTAATTCACATAAAGCAGTGTAGCTGCAATAAGCTAACTAAATAAGAATACAGAGAATCTTGAAAGATGCTGAAAAACTTGATTGTTCTTCTGAGTATTAAATTTGTTTCAGGATAGTGGACATTGCTACTATGAAGCTATCTGGCAATATTGGAGCCCTCTTCAGTTTGTTCTTGGGCTTCCCTGCCTCCCAAATCTTCAGCTACTTGTTCTGCTTTGGCAGTTAAAATAGAAACAAACTCCATTTGGGCTCTAGTGTTTCTGTTCCCTGTGGCTTCCAGTTCCACATCCAGAGCCTCTGGCTCCTACCAATACTTCTAGGCAACACGTCACAGTGCATGGGATTCGTCTTCCCCAGAAGATGCCGAAGTGGCCAGGTGACATAACCTGGAGGTGTAGGAGAGTGTGAACTCCCTTCATGGTAAACCTCAAGGAGTGATAGAAAGAGAAACATGTTGGATCCAGCAGTAAATCCTCTCTTCCCTGCTCTGACATACTATTTTGAGGCATGGTACAAATGTCTGGAATTCTCTTACTAGACTGAACACACGTATTGCTGAGTGGCCAGCTTTCTGGGAATCAGTGGTCAGCTTGATAATGCATTTGCTTTCTCTCTTTGCCTCCCTCATTTACCATTTTAAAAATTCTTACTAAGCAGGGTTTTCCTTCCCAATAAAGCATTAGTATTTAAGCCATGCCTCAGGTTCTATAATATTTTCTGGGAAACGTAGGTTAATACATTTACCTGAAGCTACTAAATCTCCCAGTCCTCAGTTTTCTTGACTGTAAAATGAAGGGATTTACCTAAATTATTTCTATGATCCTTTCAGCACTAGATATACCATTATTATAATTTAGCCACTAACATTTTTGTGCAAGGAAGTATGATAGAAAGCTGACTCTGGTAGCACATACAATCAAGATTGGTGGAAGTATAAGGAAAATAAGCTAATGCAATCTGGGGAGAACAGGTACTTGCAAAAAGGGTTGCCCTGGTCTGATGACTACTATAACGAAGATGATTTAATCATGGCTCTCAGAAAAGTCACTGAAATTGCACTATTGTGAAAATAAATGTAGAAAGAAAGATTATATAAAAATTCATTGAAAACACATGACTGATGCTGACAGAGTCATTGAAAAAAGGTGGGCTTCATGAATTCATTAATTCATGCTTCTGACCAGGACATGGTATCTACTTTGCTGCCAGAACACTGAACTCCAAAGGATTTCTAAATAGAAAATAGCATATTTTTCATATTAAGAAATTCCTTGATAGCTCAGTGGCTTCTAAGAAAATCGAATTCCCCAGCATGTTGATTTGGGGCCTTCCCAGCACACATAGTCTGTATAAGCCACTGAACAATGAGGGTTCAGTTTTGGGTAAGGAGGGAGATGTCCAAAAAGATCTTCCAACAAAAAAACTTCCAGTGGCAGCCACAGGGCATAAGGTAGGCTTTACGGTGGTGGGTTTAGAATGTCTATCTGAGATGTTGTCCTTCCTTGTCTACATAGGGTGACATGGAATCTAGATGTTCAGAGGTGGAAAGGGTCTCAGATATCACCTAGTTGAGCCCCTTCACTTTACTAGTAGGGAAAAAGAAGCCCCAGGAAGTGAAATAACTTACCCAAGATTACACAACTGGACAATGAATGACCCTAGGAAAAAAAAATAGGTTGTACAGATTGTTTTTTCTCCACATTTTACAAAAGAATCAAAATAAAGCCAATGTTCTGTAAAAAATGCACGAATGTACTAATATACCATGGTGGGGAAGTTTTTACTTCCTCCAGTAACGAAAGCTTCTTTATCATTGAACTCAGTTATAGTCCATAGATAATACTAAGTATGAACAGTATACTTTCTTGTCCCTCTATCATCTGGAACTTTGCAAATAGACAAATCTTTGACACTATAAAGATATGGCAAAACCCATGATTTAGTTAATGTCTAATGTAATGAATTAGAATAGAGAAGTCTACACTGCTTCTCAATTGGCCAGTTCAGCCCCATACCACACATCATCTATTCAGTGCAATGGACGAGCAGGAACTTCCCTTGTCCCTGGTTGACTTGAAGTGCTACTACTGTGTCTTGATGCATTATGAGGTGAGTATATTGTGCTAATATTTACCTCTTTTTCCATGAGTAAGCTGTAGCAACATTGATGTAATAGGTTATGCAATACCGTTGAAGGCCCGAATCTACCATTCCCTGGTTTTTATTTCAATGTTGCATAAATCACAAGGTATTGAACTACCTTCATACTCTCTATCGTCTATTAGGGTAATAATCAGTTCGTTCACCGAGTCATTCATTCGATACTAATATCTCCATCTTGTGGAAGCCACAGCACAATGAAGATTCAAGGAAAAAGAAGGCTCAAAGCACTTAGTAATGTAGTATAAAAATAAACAGCAAGATAAAATACTTTCAGGAATCACTGTGTAAGAAAATATTACATATGACAGGTACAGATAAAATAGAACTACTATGGAGAGTTGATAGGAGGGAGATAACATTTTCTGGCTGACGGGATGAAGCAAAAGTAAATGAATGACTTTCAACATAGGCCTTGAGGAATTGGTGTGATTTGAATGACTGTGCAGCAGGTATCAGGGTAAATGATATAAAGACATCTTATGCACATAGAATGCACCACAAATGTATAAGGGCTTAAACATTCAGACTAGGAAAGGAAATTATGGTCAGAAAGGCAAGTTGAGGCTGATTTAAAGAGTATTAAAAACGAATTAAAGGAATTTTAACTTTATTCTCTAAGCAATCTAAATTCATTGAAGATTTATGAGCAGGTTGATATGGTTTGGCTGTGTCCCCACTCAAATCTCAATTGTAATAATCCCCACATGTCAAAGGCAGGGCCAGGTGGAGATAATTGAATCATGGGGGCTGTTTCCCCCACACTGTTCTCGTGGTAGTGAATAAGTCTCACAAGATCTGATGGTTCTATAAATGGGAGTTCCCTGCACAAGCTCTCTTGCCTGCCGCCATGTAAGACACTTTCCTTATACTTCCAACAATCTTGACTTTGCTCCGCCATCACCTTCCGCC
>NW_012100765.1:5325422-5395206 GCF_000951045.1 Mandrillus leucophaeus | reverse complement strand
GGTGGGTTTAGAATGTCTATCTGAGATGTTGTCCTTCCTTGTCTACATAGGGTGACATGGAATCTAGATGTTCAGAGGTGGAAAGGGTCTCAGATATCACCTAGTTGAGCCCCTTCACTTTACTAGTAGGGAAAAAGAAGCCCCAGGAAGTGAAATAACTTACCCAAGATTACACAACTGGACAATGAATGACCCTAGGAAAAAAAAATAGGTTGTACAGATTGTTTTTTCTCCACATTTTACAAAAGAATCAAAATAAAGCCAATGTTCTGTAAAAAATGCACGAATGTACTAATATACCATGGTGGGGAAGTTTTTACTTCCTCCAGTAACGAAAGCTTCTTTATCATTGAACTCAGTTATAGTCCATAGATAATACTAAGTATGAACAGTATACTTTCTTGTCCCTCTATCATCTGGAACTTTGCAAATAGACAAATCTTTGACACTATAAAGATATGGCAAAACCCATGATTTAGTTAATGTCTAATGTAATGAATTAGAATAGAGAAGTCTACACTGCTTCTCAATTGGCCAGTTCAGCCCCATACCACACATCATCTATTCAGTGCAATGGACGAGCAGGAACTTCCCTTGTCCCTGGTTGACTTGAAGTGCTACTACTGTGTCTTGATGCATTATGAGGTGAGTATATTGTGCTAATATTTACCTCTTTTTCCATGAGTAAGCTGTAGCAACATTGATGTAATAGGTTATGCAATACCGTTGAAGGCCCGAATCTACCATTCCCTGGTTTTTATTTCAATGTTGCATAAATCACAAGGTATTGAACTACCTTCATACTCTCTATCGTCTATTAAGGTAATAATCAGTTCGTTCACCGAGTCATTCATTCGATACTAATATCTCCATCTTGTGGAAGCCACAGCACAATGAAGATTCAAGGAAAAAGAAGGCTCAAAGCACTTAGTAATGTAGTATAAAAATAAACAGCAAGATAAAATACTTTCAGGAATCACTGTGTAAGAAAATATTACATATGACAGGTACAGATAAAATAGAACTACTATGGAGAGTTGATAGGAGGGAGATAACATTTTCTGGCTGACGGGATGAAGCAAAAGTAAATGAATGACTTTCAACATAGGCCTTGAGGAATTGGTGTGATTTGAATGACTGTGCAGCAGGTATCAGGGTAAATGATATAAAGACATCTTATGCACATAGAATGCACCACAAATGTATAAGGGCTTAAACATTCAGACTAGGAAAGGAAATTATGGTCAGAAAGGCAAGTTGAGGCTGATTTAAAGAGTATTAAAAACGAATTAAAGGAATTTTAACTTTATTCTCTAAGCAATCTAAATTCATTGAAGATTTATGAGCAGGTTGATATGGTTTGGCTGTGTCCCCACTCAAATCTCAATTGTAATAATCCCCACATGTCAAAGGCAGGGCCAGGTGGAGATAATTGAATCATGGGGGCTGTTTCCCCCACACTGTTCTCGTGGTAGTGAATAAGTCTCACAAGATCTGATGGTTCTATAAATGGGAGTTCCCTGCACAAGCTCTCTTGCCTGCCGCCATGTAAGACACTTTCCTTATACTTCCAACAATCTTGACTTTGCTCCGCCATCACCTTCCGCCGTGATGAGGCCTCTCCAGCCATGTGGAATTGTGAGTCAATTAAACCTCTTTCCTCTATAAATTAACCAGTCTCAGGTATGTCTTTATTAGCAGTGTGAGAACAGACTAATACACAGGACATTAAGTTAATTAGAACTTTTTAAAAAGAAAACTTAATCTGGCACAAGTATGTAAAGAAAAAAGTTGAGGAAGATGTGACTGTAAGAAGTAGACCAGTAAGGAGGCTACTTCAGTGGTATAGTCTAGAGGTAAAATATGCCAGAGTGAGGAGGAGACTGATGGTAGGATGCTAAGAAGCTGATGTGAGAAAAGATCAGGTGTGAGTTGTGAGAGAAAAAAGAGCCAAAGCCTCTTCTTGGGAAATTTCCACCAGTAAGATACAAGAGGAAGAACACCTAAGGAGAAAAAGAAGGAGCAGAGGAAAAGCGGAAAACTGGAGGGCTTTGGAATCCAAGAAAAAGAGAGCCAGAAAAAAGGATCTGTCATGTCAAAGGCCTGGAGAGGTCAAGTAAACGAGGAATTCTCACTGTAACTAGCAGCAATGACAAAGCAAAGGGTCACAAGGAGGTGCTGACAGTGTCCTTGCAGAGGATTTGGATGTATTCTTTCCAGAAGTTTGGCTGTGAATAGCCATGGTGATATCAATGGGTACAACCTTCTGGAAGAAAATGTGGCTGGCTACATGCTTAAACTCTTTACACAGGACATATATACTTTGATCCAGCAATTTCATTGTAAGAGTGGTGGCAAAGATTAAAATATATAATAATGAGGAATTGTTAATTTATAATACATTCATAAAACAGAATACTATTAATAGGCACTAAAGTATGTCTTTTAGCAAATTTTAGCACCTTTTCTGCAAAGGCCAATTAGCTTTATGGTGCAATCTCCATCACAACTACTCAACTCTGTTGCTAAAACTTTGGTTTATATGTAAGCAAATAAACATGGCTGTGTCCTCATAAAACTTGGTTTACAAAAGCAGGTGGCAGGCTACATTTGACCTAAAGGCCATGATTTGTCAACACCTTTCTTTGAAGAATATGTAGTGAGTTGAAGACAATATGACAATTTAAATAATTACAATTAACCATGTGAGAAATGACAGGCTTTCCAAATTAGTGAAATAAAATGTGGCATGTGTGTATGTGTGTATACCAGTCTTTAAACAGAGTGTAACTTTGAATATTGGCATCACAGTGAATTTTATTTCTCTTTAATGCCTATTTGTATTTTCACATTTTCTACAATAACTATTTACTCCTTTTTTGTAATCAGGAAAAAATGCTATTTTTATATAAAATTTTGTAGTAAGAAAAGTAAAATGAGATTACAACTGAAATGGTACCTTAAATGATGGTTCCAAACTGAAAACCCAGCAGGTCTTCATGAAGAGTTGAAAAATTCCATTGATACATGAATTCTGAGTTAATGGTCCATAACTTTAAAGCCTTCTCCAGGAGCTCTGTCTGTTGAGGAACTTGCAGTCACGGCAAGGCTAATCAACACTTGCTAATTAGCAAGATCAAGTTTTTGTTGCTGTTGTTGTTGTTGTTTTTCTCTAGATGAAGTCTTGCTCTGTCACCCAGGCTAGAGTGCAGTGGCACGATCTTGGCTCACTGCAACCTCTGCCTCCTGGGTTCAAGCGATTCTCCTGCCTCAGCCTCCTGAGTACCTGGGATTACAGGCGTGCACTACCTGGCCCAGCTGATTTTTGTATTCTTTGTAGAGATGGGGTTTCACCATGTTGGCCAGGCTCGTCTCGAACTCTTGAACTCATGATCTGCCTGCCTTGGCCTCCCAAAGTGCTGGGATTACAGGCATGAGCCACCAAACCCAGCCCAAGATCAAGTTTACAAGGACCATCTTCCTAACAACGTGATAAGATAATGTCTATGATAGCACTGGCATTGGTATTTCAGAGGTGTTCACACGCCGAACTCCTCCTCCCTACTACCATCCTAACATCTTTCAGAGCTTTCTTTCTATTTCTCATTGTTCCATGTTATTCCTCGAACTTGCTGCTTTAAAGTCTTTGCACATGCTCTTTCCTCTGAGTGGAATAGGACTTTGCTCTCTCATTTCTTTTTAGAGAAGATAAAAATTATTTGTTACGTACAATGGATTAATATAAGATACACATAAGAGTTAAAGTATAATAATATAAGGAATGCCCATAAACCCAAGAATTAGATCATTAGTAATAAATAGATGGCTTGTCATGCTTTACTATCCCATCTTGAAAGTAATCACTAGCCTAATGATCCCCTGCTTTTTCTGAATACATAGTTTTATCCCATTTGCATGTATGTTTAGTTGTTTAATTCTGCTAATTTTAAAAAAATTTCTATAAACATTGTATTGAAATTATTCTTCTGGAATTTACTTTTTTAGTTAACGTTATGTTTCCAAAATTTGGTTGTGTATAGTTTAAGGTTCTACATTTTTACTGTTGTATATTATTCTACATTTTTACTATTGGATATTATTTTTTGTGTAAAAAGAGTGCTGATGGTTTATTTAGTCTCTTTTTCACGGCAATTGGAATGTTTGAGTTTTTATTACTCAAATATTGTTCTCATGAGCATTCTTGTATATGTCTCTTGGGTATTACTCCATGAGCAGAGTTACTGGATTATAGGATATTCGTTTTAACTTCTTTCATAATGTTAGGATGAATCAGACTTTCTGTTTCTTTTGAATCTGTTTTGGTAAATTGTATTTTTTCTAGGAATTTGTCCATTTTCAAGTTTCCAGATCTATTGGCATGAAGTTGTCCATAGTGTTCTCTTGTTACCTTTATCTGCCATTATCTGTCTTTATTGTTTTTTAAATTTTAATCAGGCCTAATTTGCATACAGGAAACCACACATATTTAAAGCGTCTAATTGGCTGAGGCTGGCAACCATGGGGATGTGCTTCTCACATCTTCTACTGCTAGGAGAGTGAGCGAATGAGGACACCAACGCTGGGCTCTGAATCCATCGCTGTGTTTGTGCCAAGGCCACAGTTTCCCAAGGCTGCTTCTTCCACCCAGGGACAAAGTGCAGTAGGGAACTGAGATAGGTCCATTCCTGCAAAAGGCAGCACTCTCCATCAGCCTTGCCAACCTTTCTTAGAGCTCCACTCTAGCCCATGACCTTCCTATCTTCCATCCTGCTTTCCTCAGGTTTCTCTCCCCTACACCTGGGTCGGTTCTGCCACTTGTCTGCGGGCTCTCCCAGCCTCCCCCGGATCCTTTCTCCAACTCCCTTGCAGTCTATTACCCCAGTAGATCTCTCATGATCTGGTCCTGTCATGGTATCTATCTGCTTCTGTGATGATATCTGCTTCTTGAGGACTCCACTTAACACCGACACAAGTACATTCTATGAAAGCATCACCACAATCGAGACAATGAGCACATCCATCAGGCATTGTTTCCCAAAGTCTCTTCTTGCCCTGTGTAATCCATCCTTTCTTCTGCCCCTGTCATCATGCAACAACGGATCTAATTTCTGCCACTATAGATTAATTTCCATCCACTGGTAGTTTATAGAAATGAAATCATACAATCTGTGCCCTTTTTAAAATATGGTTTTAAAAATTCAGCATACTTATTTTGAGATTCTTTTACATTGTTACATCTTTCAATCATTAATTCCTTTTTACTGCTCAGTGGCATTTTACTGTACAGATATACCACAACTCATTTATCTATTGTTATCCATTATCCAGTTGCTTATTATGAGATAATCTCTTGATGGAGATTAATGTTGTGTTCCATTTTCAATAATCATGATTAAAGTTGTGATAATGGAAACTAAACTAAAGTTAGTTAAAGTGAAACTAATAAAAGTTAAAGTAAAACTGAAGTTGCTAAGAAAATTTACGTATAAGTCTTTGTATAGTTTTTATTTTTCTTGGACAAATACCTAGAAGTGGAATGAATGGCTGGAGCATATGAGAGATGTATGTTTAAATTTGTAAGAAACTGAAAAACTTTTTTCTAAAGTGTTTTTAAATGATTTTTGTGCCTTTTCTCTCTTATATTACATAAAAAATAACTTTTGACTTTGTTGATTCTCAATACTATTTCTTTCTTTAAACTACAGATTTCTTTCTTATTTCATTGATTTCTTCTCTAATATTTACTATCTCCTAGCTTGATTTTCTGCCTTATTATTTGCTAATGTAAGAATTTAAGACCTGGAATTTATCTATCTCTAAGTGTGCTTTCATGGATTTCCATATGTAGTGTTTTCTGATTTCTAATTATTTTAAAACTTATGTTGTGATCTAGGTTTTGACCTATTAATTTCTGAGAAGCATGGTTGTATTTATGAACTGTACAGGAAAGGTTTATTTATCATTTTGTTCTGATATATATAGATCTCATATGTATATATCATATATATCTCATATATATCATATATATCTCCTGTATATATCATATGATATATACATGATACCATATGATACGATACATGTATATGATATATATATGTGTGTGTGTGTGTGTGTGTGTGTGTGTGTATGACATTGCACTCTGGCCAAAGAACACAGCCTGTGTGACACTGATTCTTCAGAAAATTTTGTAGCTAGGCATGGTGACTAACGCCTGTAATCCCAACATGTTGGGAGGCCAAGGCGGGAGGATCCCTTAAGCTCCGGAGTTCAAGACCAACCTTGACAACATGGAGAAACCTCATCTCTACAAAAAATTACAAGAATTAGCCAGGCATGGTGACATGTGCCAGTAGTCCCAGCTAGTTAGGAGGCTGAGGCGGGAGGATCACTTGGCCTGAGAGGTCAAGACTGCAGTGAACCATGTTCATGACACTGCACTCCAGCCTGGGCAACAGAGCAAGCCATAAACCTGTCTCAAAACAATAAAAAAAAAGTTTTTACAATTTGAATTAGGACCAAGCACATGATCTATTTTGTTTTTTTTGAGTCAGGGTCTCGCTTTGTCATGCAGTCTAGAGTGCAGTGACATGAACACGGTTCACTGCAGCCCCGACCTCCCACACTCAAGCAATCCTCTCACCTCAGCCTTCTGAGTAGTTGGGATTACAGGCAAGCCCCGCCATGCCCAACTAATTTTTGTATTTTTTATAGAGGTGGGGTCTTGCCACATTGCCCAGGCTGGTCTCGAACTCCTGGGCTCAAGCGATCCTTCCTCCTTGGCCTCCCAAAGTGCTGGGATTACAGGTGTGAGACACTGTGCCAGTCTGATCTATATTGATAAATGTAACATATTTATATAAGAAGGAGATATATTCTCTGTTTTTCTTCATATCTACTAAATCAAGATTTTTTTTTAATGTTGGGTCTTTTTGATTTTTCTAATAATTTTATTGACCTATTGATAAATGAGAACTCTTTGTGTTCCTATTCATTTTTGCTCTACAAATTTCCAGACTATTTTATTCATGACATAGAACTTTCTCTTCTTGAGCAATAGATCTTGAGATTATACATGTCTTCCTAAAACATAATGATACACTAAAATTTTCATCAGCATATAGTGCTCATCTCTCTTCCTATAAAGTTTCTATTTGAATGCCTCTTCCATCTGATACTAACAAGCCATGTCAGCTTCATTTTGGTTAGTATTTGACTGATTTATATTTTGCTTTATTTTGTTTTTGTTCATTCAAAATACCTGTGTTCTTATGCTTTAAGCAATATCTCTTGTTGATGATATAGAGCTGTATCCTTTTCTCAAAAATCAAATCTGATAATCTTTGTCCTTAAAATGGTGAGTTTAGGACATTTACTACTATGGATATTGATCTATTTGTACTTGTTTCTTTTGTGTTACTTTTGCTTTGTAATTGTATGACTTTTTCTAAGCTGATACATTTTAAGGAATTGTTGAGGTTTTTTGCATTTATATTTGTTTAATTTTATTTATTCCTGTCACTTGATTGAATGCATTCAGTGTAGATTTTGCTCTTTCAGTGATTGCCCTCAAAATTTTATCATGCATATTCTCTTTAAAAATCTGAATAAACCTAAACATCTCTTATCCTTCCAAACAATAAAATATCTGTGGAATAATTTAATTTGCAAAACTCCCTTTCCATTTGCATGCTATTTAATTCTTTTTCCTTTTTCTTTTCTTTTTTCTTTTTTGAGATGGAGTCTTGCTGTGTTGCCCAGGCTGGAGTGCAGTGGAGTGATCTCGGCTCACTGCAAACTCCGCCTCCTGGGTTCACACTATTCTCCTGCCTCAACCTCCCGAGTAGCTGGGATAATTCTTTCTTCTTAGCTACATAAATTAGACTTCATTGTCTGCATTTTCCCCCATGGATATACAACATAATTATAATTTAATTTGTGTATCATTCTTTATTGCATCTCTGATGTTCTCCTTGAATTATTTTCCTATTTATGATCCTTTAGAAATTGTCTTATATGGTTCTTTTTGTGATAAACACCCACATTTTTAAATCTATAAAAGTCTTTGCCTCACCCTAATTCTTAAAAGATGTTTTTTCTCTGGATATTCAATTCTACATTGATTCTACTGTCATTTGACTTCCACAGATGCTGTAGAGGAATCTGATCTAATTTTAATTTCTTTATAGGTGATCTGTTACCCCCACTTTTAAGAGCTTCTGTCTTTGATGTTAAGTAGTTTCACTATGATGATTCTAACTGTGAATTTTTATTTTTATTGTTATTGTCCTATATCCTGCCTAGTGTATGTGTTTTCTAGATCCATACAGATTCTTTTTAAGCTTTGAAAATTTAGATCCATTATCAAATTAAATGTTGTTACATCTCCACTTTCTTTAATCTTTAATTTTGGGCTTTTCACTAGATATATTTTTGATTTTCTTATTCTAGCCCCTATATCTCTTAATGTCTCTCATTTTCTACCTCTTTATCACTCTATATGGCATTTTGGATAATTTCTCATGATATATATTTCAACTCATGTAGTCTTTCTTCAACTATATGTACTATGTTATTAGGTTGATGGATGTAGATATTATTTCAACAATTATATTTTTATTTTATGAAACACCATTTTCCCTCAAACTTACATGATTATTCCTTGGCTATTTCTGCTTCATTGGTCAGTTTATCATATTCCTTATTTTTTTAAGCATGAAATACGCGGCTCTTCTGTATTCTGTACCTAGTTGTTTCAAATTACAGTACTTGATCATTTAAATATGGTATTTTGAACATTTGAGTGATTCTTTCTTATTGTAGCTTTTTTGTACATTTGGTGATATTTATTTTTATTTTTGTTTTACGTTCTGGGATACATGTGCAGGATGTGCAGGTTTGTTGTATAGGTAAATGTGTTCCATGGTGGTTTGCTACACCTATCAACCCATCACCTAGGTACTAAGCCCAGCATGCATTAGCTATTTTTCCTAATGCTCTCCCTCCCCTCACCTACCCCACAAGATGCCCCAGTGTGTGTTGTTTCCCTCCCTGTGTCCATGTGTCCTCATTGTTCAGCTCCCACTTATAAGTGAGAACATGCAGTGTTTGGTTTTATGTTCCTGCATTAGTTTGCTGAGGATAATGACCTCCAGCTCCACCCATGTACATGCTAAGGACATTATCTCCTTCCTTTTTATGGCTGCATATTATTTCATGGTGCGTATGTACCACATTTTCTTTATCCAGTCTATCATTGACGGGCATTTTGGTTTATTCCATGTCTTTGCTATTGTGAATAGAGATGCAATGAATATACGTGTGCATGTATCTTTGTAATAGAATGATTTATATTCCTTTGGGTATATATCCAGTAATGGGATTGCTGGGTCAAATGGCATTTCTGGTTCTAGATCTTTGAGGAATCTTCACACTGTCTTCCACAATGGTTGAACTAATTTATATTCCCACCAACAGTGTAAAAGCATTCCTGTTTCTCCACAACTTTGCCAGCATCCGTTGTTGCTACACTTTTTGATAATTGCCATTCTGAATGGTAGGAGATGGTATCTCATTGTGGTTTTGACTTGCATTTCTCTAATGATTAGTGATGTTGAGCTTTTTTTCATATGTTTGTTGGCTGCATGAATGTCTTCTTTTGAGAAATGTCTATTCATGTCCTTTGTCAACTTTTTATTTTTATTTATTTATTTATTTATTTTTTGTAAATTTGTTTAAGTTCCTTGTAGATTCTGGGTACTAGACCTCTGCCAGATGGATTGATTGTAAACATTTTCTCCCAACCTGTAGTTTGCATTTGGTGATATTTAATTGTGTATTAATACTTGATTTTAGTCATTGGGAGTGCTGAGTTTCTAAGTTGGAAATTGGAAAGAATTCCTCCCGAGAGAATTTTTTCCTGTCAAAAGAAGGGCTTCAAACCAACACCTGTCCCCAGGATACCCTTATGCATATTGCAGATGACCTAAAGACCAGTTTGCAGAGAGAAGAAATGCTGTGAGCATCCATCCTGGGGTAACCCTGCCCTTTCCAGGCACCCATTCCTGTCACTGGCCTACGGGCAGCTCCTTATTATCCTGGCATTAGCTGATGTAATTAGTTTTGTGTTTCTTATTTGTTTCATATTCAACAAATATGATATCCATGGGATATCCATGAAGACTTCTTTGGATAGTCACCTGTGAGAACACTGCTATACCAGAGAGAGAGAGAGAGACAGAGCGCGCGTGTGAGAGAGAGTGTGTGTGTTTTAAGGTTTTTGTTCCTGATGCGAAAGTGGAAGTTGAATACCATTATTACAGTCTAACTGCAGATTAATAAGTCATAACTAAATTTTAAAAATGAAATTGAAAGTAATAGAAAAAAATTAGTGTGGATTGCAGGTAGTAAGGGTTAGTGTCATTGTAAGAAAGTTTTGTTTAAATTTTACGTATGTATATGTTTGCATGGGTATGATAATTTAAAATATTTGATATATATTTGTGGTTACAGAAAGGTTTGAAAGCTATTGGTTCAGAAGTCTTCCTCTTTTGCCTTCCTTTTTTCACCTAATTAACTCTCTCCCATCTTTTAAATGTCAGCTCAAATGTTACTTGCTAGGAAAGCCTTCATCATACTCAGATAGATTTGGTTCTATTGTCAATTGCTTTCAAGATTCATTTCCCTTTACTTTCAAGACTTCACCTGAGATTGTAAATGAAATTTCCCAGTGATATTGTTTGATTGATGTCTGTCTCCCACAGCAGACTGTGGGCTCCATGAAAATAGACTGTCCATAGATTTGTTCATTCTCGTATCCTCAGTGCCTAACACAATGGTTGAAGCATAGTAGGCACTTAATAAATATGTGTTAAATAAATGAATGTGTCTTATCATGAAATCTTCCCATGTGAACTCATTTTAGTGAAACCAGCAATATTGGAACACCCCATGGGGTGTGATGAGCAGATTGAGGGCATCTTGTTTGACTAGATGTGCAAGCTCTTCTGTGAATTAACTCTTTAAATCACAAAAGCACATTCCTAGTTTTCACAAAACTGGGACAGTGATTGAATACAGATGGAATAAAAAGGCTTCCCCTATTGAAACTCACAGCAGCTCAAAGTAAAATTTGACAATTCTTTTTTTTTTTAGACAAAGTCTCTCTCTATCGTACAGGCTGGAGTGCAGTGGTGCGATCTCAGCTCACTGCAACCTCTGCCTCCCAGGTTCAAGCGATTCTCGTGCCTCAGCCTCCTAAGTAGCTGGGATTATGGCCACATGCCACCATGACTGGCTAATTTTTTTTTTTTTTTGTATTTTTAGTAGAGATGGGGTTTCACCATGTTGGCCAGGCTGGTCTTGAACTCCTAACTTCAAGTTATCTGCCTGCCTTGGCCTCCCAAAGTGCTGGGATTATAGAAGTGAGCCACCGCACCCAACCAAGAATTCTTTTAATAATGACCTCCAGTTTAGCCCTTCTGATAGTGTGAATGCCAGGTACACTAAATGGTAGAAATATGAACTGGGGTCTTTCCGAAAACTTTCTGCTACAACTTCTTGTGAAGGCAAGAGAAGGCTTTGCTGTAAAGAAGCAATAAGGCATACTCACTACACATCTTTTAGCAATTATTCTGCAATCATGAAAATTCTGAAGAATAAAAAATAACTTCAACACCTTTAACAAAGAATTCAGTGAAGATAAAAGTGTTTTGGAAAGTAGATTAAACATTGATATACTATAACTGTTACAGCAGGTAGCTAGTCAGGCATGAGCGGAGCAGGAGAGCCTCTGCCTCCCTAGGAATATCAGGCAACCATCAGGTGATGGCTAAGCACTTATTACACAGTTTCTCTAAAATAATAATTGGTTACCGCTGGTGCCAGGGAAAGGCAGTCTCCCAATAGAAAAACCTGAAACAGGTGATTAATAGCTTCCTGATAAGATCTCAGGAGTTGGGTGAGTGGGCTCAAGCATGCGCATTAAGAGGTAAAGTGATGGAGTTGAACTGTTCCTTCTAGGAACATTCAACTGGTAAGGGAAGAATGCCTCAAGTGAGTATCCGTACAACTCCAGTAAACACACTGTGCATAGGGTCCCTCCCAAGTGCTAGCAGGCCACTGTGCATGCAGACAGCCCACCCCGAGGGAAGAATCAGGGGAGAAAAGAAACAAGACCCCAGAAATATGCCAACATATAAAACCTCAAGTCAAAGGTCAAACTGTGCACTTGATCTCCCAAGCCACCTGCTTGGCCCTCTTTCAAGTGTACTTAATTTCTTTCATTCCTGCCCTAAAACGTCTTAATAAACCTTCACTCCTGCCCTAAAACTTGTCTTGGTCCGTCACTCTGCCTTATGACCCCTCGGTTGAATTCTTTCTTCTGAGGAGGCAGGAATTGGGGTTGATGCAGACCTCTATGGATTCACCACCGCTAACATAACTATATTCATTTCCATCATGTTTTTATGACAAGTAAAAACCATATGATGATGATGATGAAGTTCCTAATAATGGGGTTTTGTTATGTAAATAATGAAAAAATCACTGATGGCAGCTGATGAGATTATTTGTGGCCATTTTTTGGTCTTCATTTTCATAGACTTTAGAGAATATATTTTCAAGATATTCTCAAGGTGACCTTTCCTTGGTAGAGCATACCTTACATGCCATTAAATATACACACAAACTGGGTACGACTCCTTCCATCTGTTTAGGAATTTTTGTGTAGAGTTCTCCTGTCTATGTACATTTCCTGGACTCTACTTAGCCTATTGACAAAGATGCTCTATGCTATGTGATTAAAAGCATTTATATTAGATGATACTGCTTTAATTTCTGTTACATATAGTGGAGCAAAGTCCATATTAAGTCCTTTCCTTGTGCCATTATAAATGTTTAATTTGGTTCAGGACAGGAAGACTATTGAAGTTATATCCAAACAAAGCACATGATGTATTACAAGGGAAGTCCGAAGTGATCAGGATGCCACCTTGGTCATTAAAACAAAAATGCTAGTTACATTATATATTCAGATGGCTTTGCAAGGGTTTTGTGTTCTTGCTCCACTTAACAGAACTAAAACTAGAAATTATAGACACTCGTTGATACTCATACATACTCAAAGGAAAGAACTTGTCCTCATTGTAAAACAGTGGCAAATAAGTTAACATTTATCTATTTTAAGTTGAGGTAAAAGATTTAAAGTGTATGTCTTATGCTTTCTAATGTAACTAGCAGTTTCACTCTTGCTGGAGTGCAATGATGTGACCTTGGCTCACTGCAACCTCCACCTCCCAGGTTCAAGCAATTCTTGTGCCTCAGCCTTCCGAGTAGCTGGTATTACAGGTGTGCACCACCACACTCAGCCAATTTTTGTATTTTTAGTAGAGACAAGGTTTCGTCATGTTGGCCAGGCTGGTCTGAAACTCCTGACCTCAAGTGATCTACCTACCTCAGCCTCCTAAAGTGCTGGGATTACAGGCATGAGCCACCGTGGCATAAAATTTTACTTTGAATTCCCTAGAATATTTTGGGCCCATACCGGATTTGGCAACAATTTATTTTAGCAACTCATCTTTATCTACTTATTACAAAGCATTACATTTATTTTTCTTAGAAATAATAACTCCCTTGTGCACTCATATTTTATCAGTATAAACACTTTTCAATTAAATTATATAGTTACACTAAAAGTACATTCAACATTAACAGGTTTGGTACAATATGCTAATAAATCTTGGTTTATGTGCAACTCAAATAGTGAGAGTGGAAGAACATGGACATGCTTGAGAGTAAACACTAGCCTTCTGCATGTGTGGACATCAGTCAGCATGTTTTGTTGAGCAGATTGGAGTAAGTCAGTTAAAATGAGGGGCATAGGGACTGGGGGTGAGGCAAAAGTGATGGCAATGATGATTTATTGAAGTTTCCTTAAAAGAGCTTTACTCTTATCTACAAATACAAATTATTCTCAGTGTTGGTGTACTCTTCTACCGGCGTGCTCCCTCCATGTCCTCTCAATGTCCAGCAGCTTGTCTTCTTACACTGATGTGGTCCTCTCACTCTCCAGCAGCTTCTGTCTCTGCCTTGCGAGGGTCTTGGCTTTTTATAGGCCCAAAATGAGGGCATGGTGGGCCAGGGTGGTCTTGGAAAATGCAACATTTGGGCACAAAGGCAGAAGCACCTGTCCTCACCTAGGTCTGGGGGGTCTATGGGGTTAGGGCTCTAGCCAGGGACCTGCCTTACTCTACCCAGCATTTCCCTGCCCTCCACCTGTATCACCTTCAAGAGGTAGAGGTTCCGTTTTATTTTAATAACCACCACAATTTATTTAACCATTCTTTGATCCACATGTAGAATATTCATGCTAAGCACTCTGCATGCATGACCCTATCTAATCCTAAACAAACTCTTCGCAGAGGTATTATTACTGGATTATACTTATGAGGAAACTGAGATTCACTTTGTAAAGCTTCGAAGTAAAAGAAGCTTGAAAGTCATTGCTGTTGTCAATGCTGCACATCTCCAGACTGGCAGCCTTTGGCTTTATGCTGCTAAATATAGCAGTTTCCTTTTTTAAAAATAAACACTTTTTTTTTTTTTTTTTTGAGATGGAGTTTCGCTCTTGTTGCCCAGGCTGCAGTGCAACGGCATGATCTTAGCTCACTGCAACCTCTGCCTCCCGGGTTCAAGTGATTCTCTTTTTTCGGCCTCCTGAGTAACTGGGATTACAGGCATGTGCCACCACGCCTGGCTAATTTTGTATTTTTACTAGAGACGGGGTTTCACCATATTGGCCAGGCTGGTCTCGAACTGCTTACCTCAAGTGATCCAGTGGCTGCGGCCTCCCAGAGTGCTGAGATAACTGGCGTGAGCCACCATGCCCGGCCGGTTTCCTTTTTGTAATGGGCGGCTGTTCTGTGCTAGGCCTTTAAATGTAGTTGACGTGGAGTCATCACAAGAAGCCTATGAAGTACTATTTATTCAACTATATGGAAGCACAAAGAGTCAGATTTAAATCCAGGTCGATAGTCTCAAAGTCATTATCCCACCCTATTATATAACAGGTGCATTTGCATATGGCACCTGACTGCTACAATTCACTAGCACATGAGTACACATAAGGTCACATGTAATAGATAACCAGTCCCATAGGATCTGAGCCCCCCTTCACCGGCTCATCCATGAATTCTAGCTCCTTACAATGTCCTTCACTTCAGAGTCATCTTGAAAAGCCACAGACTGGTCCAAGTCACACTGTTCTTATAGTCACCCTTGGCTTTTGGCAAGTTGAGCCCAAGATCTGTGATACCAGCACCCCCATTTACAAACCTGGGCACTATGACACAGCTGTCCTTGCAGAACCAGCAGTTCCTGGACTGACAGGGGTCCCCGATGATTCTTCCAGGCACCGAATCTCACACACCTGTGTTGGCCAAACAGCCTGAAAGGGAAGATGATAACAGCACCCACACATTTCAAGTTTTCTCAGGGCCAAAATACTATAGAGTTTATGAGCTATCTATCTTAGTCAATTCAGGCTTCTGTAACAAAGTGTAGACTGGGTGATTTACAAATAACATAAATTTTCTTTTCACAGTTCTGGAGACTGGAAGTCCAACGTGAGACTGCCAGCACAGTCAGGTTCTGCTGAGGGTCTTCTTCTGAGCTGCAGGCTGCCAACTTCCCTTTCGATCCTCACATGGCAGAAAGTGGGTGAAAGAGCTCTTGGGGGTCTCTTTGATAAGGACACTAATCCCACCCATTAGGGCTCTACCCTTATGACCTAATCTTTCAACAACTACCACATTCTGAAACCATCGCATTAAGGGTTAGAATCCTAACATGTGAATTCTGGGGAGACACAAATATTCAGTCCATTGCAGTATCTTTGTGTTTTAAGTTCGTGTGGAGTCTTTCTATTACAAGTGTGTCCATCTCAGTCACAAAGCTCTACAGAGACCCACCACTCCCCTCTGCTCCCAGGTCCTGTGGTGAGGTCTGTTTCCTCATGCTGGGATCTTTCTGATTTATGGTGACATGTCTCTCAGCTGCCCCACTTTTCTTCACTCCACCTGGAGTCACTGCACAGATGACATGTCAGTGTATGTCTGAGGCCCAATCACGGACATAGTGCTTTCTTTCTCAGGGAGCTCTCCAACATTATAAAAACCAGTAGCCACAGAGAAATGCTTAATGGTGGGGCATTGCCTCCCTCACACACTAGCCACTCCCCTTCTACAGTCCAGCCCATTCACCACTTTGTAGTAACAAGGATCTCATTGAGGGTACATTAGTGTCTTTTGTTGCTGATCAACTTTTTTAAAAATAAAAAAAAGTCTCATTTCAGAAAACATGCTGAATTAGGAAGAAGCGGAAAGAAGTGCAATGGATAAGCAAATCACAATCCTCAGGGCTCAACAAGGCATTCTTTCATTGATCACTAATCACTCTGGGGTTCGCCTGACTCTAGTGATCAACATAGCTCCCTAGTCTTGAAGTTCTTCAACCACAGTCAAAGCTGTTTGACCTGCACATGACAAGCAGATTGATTTCTGGATCCTTATATCGTATAAAACATCACTGTCCCTTGTGGCTGGGTTCACTGTCACCCCATGCCTTTTGGAACTGTACTTTTCCCATGAGAAACACCAGCCTCGAGTTCTTCATAGCAAGAGTCTTACCTTGATTTTTTTTCTCCCTCCCTTTTTGGTTGCAGAAGCCCTGAGTCTCAGCCTCAATAGCATGTTGCCTTGTTATGGGGTGATATACTTTGTTACTGCTGCTACACTTCATCACATGGTCTGAATGCCTGGACCACAACCTATGAGCTGCCCTCCCTGCTCTGGAAGGCAACCATCTCTTGGTGGAGAGGAACACTGTCCTACTGACTACCTGCCAATGTTAGGCTTTGATCCAGGGCCTACAGTGCCCGCATACCTGTACCTGTACTCCCTCTCTTCACCTGTCTTAATACCTGTATTTACTCTACTAACCAATCTTACTAGAGTTAACTTTCCAGATTCTAGTCTCTTCTGTACCAACCTGCCCACTGCCACCCGAACTCTATGTACTCTGGGAAAAAAAAGAAATCAATTGGGTTGAATTTCTCAAACCCAATCCCTCAGCTCCACTCCATACTTATAACATCCAGACATAGAAGCCCTTAGCAAATATAGCATATTCTGACTTATATTGTCCTTTCTTTTATGGCAAGTATTTTATATACATGTAATTATTTGATTATAGACATACGCTAATATTTTTCTCTACATTTAAATTATAAGCTCCTGGCTGGGCACAGTGGCTCACACCTATAATCCCAATACTTTGGGAGGCCAAGGTGAGCAGATCACTTCAGCTCAGGAGTTCAATACCAGCCTGACCAACATGGTGAAACTCTGTCTGTACTAAAACTACAAAAATTAGCTGGGCATGGCATGCACACAAGAATCACTTGAGCCTGAGAGGCGGGAGGCTGTAGTAAGGTGAGACTGCACCACTGCACTCCAGCCTCCACGATAGAGCGAGACTCTGACTCAAAAAATAAAAAATAAAAAATTATAAGCTCCTTAGAGGCAAACATATACTTAGCACAGTCCCTTATTAAAAGTAGTTGTGCAGAGAAGTATGCTAAATTGAATTTAATCGCTTATGAGATTAACTTCTGTACCTGCATTCTGTAGCGTAATTTCTCAGCTTACTGCCTCTTTCATCTTTTCACAAATATTTACTGAGGGCCTGTTACATTCTGGTAATCTTCCAGGGGTTAACTTTTCAAAGTCAAAGAGACTGGGCGTGGTGGCTCATGCCTGTAACCCCAGCACTTTGGAGGCTGGGGCAAGTGGATTGCTTGAGCTTAGGAGTTCGAGACCAGCCTGGGCAATATGGTGAAACCCCGTCTCTACCCAAAATACAATTAATTACTCAGGTGTGGTGGCACACACTGGTGGTCCCAGCTACTCTGGAGGCTGAGGTTGGAGAATTGCTTGAGCCAGGAGAAGGGGGTTGCAGTGAGCCAAGATGGCACCACTGCACACCAGCCTGAGTGACAGGAGGGAAACCCTGTCTCAAAAAAAAAAAAAAAAGAGTCAGTAGAACAGATTCCTTCACAGATACTATATTGCAGGGGAGTTCAACAATAACTAAATTAAAAAATATAAATGTCATGAGGGTAAAAAAGTGGGGGAAATGAATGGAGAAAGATGAAGTATGGTGTTTACATGAAGCAGCACTTGAACATTTTCCCTCTTTTATAGGATAAGCTTCTGGAGGTCTCCGTTTTGTTTGCTATTCCTTTTATTTCATTTTAAATGTTTGAACAGCATAGGCTACTAATGGACTTTAGGCTTTTAGCAAATACTTTTTGAAATTGTTATGTAAATATATCAGACTTTTAAAAACCTACTTCTTAATTTTTATCCTTTACACATTAAAAATGGAAAAAATAAAATAAAACAAATGGATTTTAGTAGATACAGTATATTATCAAATTAGTTTTCTTTTTAACAGCCCTCTGGCTTCAACATTTTCATGAACATCATTTATTTAACAGACAAGACCTATAATCCTTTCTAGTTTCAACAGCAGTTTCTGATTGACAGTAGCAAACTGTATTCACTTATTATTTTTCCCAAACCCAAACCCCACTGCCCTGATGCTTAGCTGGCTGACATCCCTGAAAATCTTTGGTGATAATCACTAGAAGAATTAGCAGAAACAGGGAGGCTCTTTGGAGCTACCTTGTGTACTAACCTGGAGCAGGCACTAGGACCGCCCAGGAGCCGATAGGCAGCCACGCTTCACAGCCCGTCAGAGGGACTGAGCCGCCTTTGCTGTTACACAGGAAGAGAGCAGGCAGCATCAGTATCGGCTCAGCATCCTTCCCCTTTCTGTTCGATTAGAAGGTATTTACTTGCTATTTATCACTCAGACTTTGAATACTGTCATGTGCCTTTAGTGTTCCCTTAAAATGATGCTCTGAAATGCCGTCCAGCACCTATTGGGTTACTATATTATTTTATGTTAATTTCCACAGCTGATCGAAGCAACAGTGCCATAAAGAAATGGGCTAGATATTTCCAGAGGCTGCAATCTGGAGGCATTTGGAGATGTGAGTACGTTGGTCACAGATCTCTAATGTGTTGGCTGTCTTAGTCGTGTCTCTTGACCTTCCTCTTCTTCGTTGAAAGAGCCAATGTGAGATGCCATCTGCATAAAAGATCATTCATAAAGCAAATGCAATTAGATGGTGACAGAAACCACTAATGATGGGCCTGAAACTGTACTTTGGAGTGGCTGTGGTTTCCTCTTCCAGCCTGTGGGTTTGCAAGAGAAGCTGGGTTTGCAACTGAGTTTGGATGGGAAAGAGATTATGCTCAGGGCTGCAGACTGCATGCTTGGATTCTGCTTTCTGTTTTCAAAGCTCAAAGACTGTCCTTTCTAATCATTGCCATGGTGCAGTGTAGGAGTCCTTTTATGCTTTCTTTATTTCTGCAAATACTCCTATCATAGATGTGGACTGCCAGAAAACTATGAAGCCATTTGGTGCCTCACAGTGTAAAGCCACTGAAGAGAAATCTAGTTTGCCTTTTCTTAACAATATACCATACACTTTTTCCTGACTCAATACCACAGCTAGTAGATGGCACACAGCAGCATTAAAAAGCAATGCTAATCTAAGATTCTTTTTTCCTTTTCAAAAATAATCTTGATTAGGCGTGATAAGGGAGTAGTTTGCTGTTAGAAAACCCAATGATTATGATTTTATGGCAGAAATGGAAAATTCTTTTTGAGTATTTTACAAATCAATTGAAGGTGCTTTTTAAGAGCCTTGGCGCCAATTTTATGCATTCAAGTCTCTTTTAAAACTTTAAAGCCTTCCCAAACTGTTAGATGTGGTTTTGACCACAGTAATTAGTTTAAATTTATATATATTATGCCAAAATGCAATAGGTAAATGTATTCATAAATGAACAAAATATTAAGTTCTGCTAGTGGTCAGTTCATGAAAAATTGTAAGATAAACAGTACCCTCAAAATTTATTTCAGGAAAGAAAATATTTAACTAAGACACAATGCAAGGCATCAACATGAAAAGTGTGGCTTGAATGACAAGCATTTGTTAAAGAATTTTTAAAATACTTTTAATGGTTCAAAAAGGTATATGTTTAAGTTTCTTATATTTAATATATTGAAACACCCTAAATGTGATTTCAAAATGCTTAGGTATCAAATTTTTGAAAATGTGCCTATAGTTCCCTTAAAACTCTTTATTTGGTAAACAAAAGAGGGGCAGAGGATATGTGGGAGAAAGAGACTAAGTTTTGCTTTACTGGTTTTTTATATTTTGAATATTCTGATATAATATTTACTATATAAGTATGATACCTATACTTTTTAAATGTAAGTAAAATTACAAATGATTGTAATCATTAATTTGCAATATCTTTAGCAAATGAAAAGAAATATATTAAAAAACATGTTTATATTGCTATATAACATTTCTTAGGCAGAGAAAGTCATTTTTTCTAGACAATGACTTGCTTCTGAAGGAAGTTAGGGAAATTAGATTTGGGGCAGTAATAAACTTTCGTTAGTATCTGAGGCAAAGTAATTTTTTAAACTTATTTTTGCATTGGTGCACCTACAATTTATTTTCAAGTTTGTGTATATTACATATCTTCATAAACTTTGTGTTACTAAAGTTTTCTCCTTTCTCTTTTAAAAATACTTCCTATATTCCAAGTCTGTGAAGATGACTCAATTTTTCAAATTAAAACTTAGTTTTGAAAATTTTTACCCATCATATAATGATTTGCAGCCTTAAACTTCGGTTTCATGTCTATAAAGATTCATTGAATTCAATGATGATAGGGGAAAAATCCCAAGAATGTATGTTTTTATTCAGAATTTGACAGACACACTTTTCAGAACATGAATTTTGAACTTTCTTCCTGAATTTAGGTCCTAAAATTAAGTCCACTGGCTTGACCTAATCAAATGAACACAGTTGGCACAGTACTTAGCAGAAGTTCAGAATTACTAGCAAACAAATGGGACTTAAGCTAAGAAATAAAATGTAAAGGCTAAAACAAATTTGTTAGAATGTGAAAGTATTCTTTCACTGACACTCGTTGACAACTTGTCAATGAGTTTGATGCCTGAGGATATCCCAAGGCCTTGAAAAGTCGTGCAGCGCAAGAGATTCAGGTGGATATCAATATTATATAGATTTACTGGCTAGTGTTAAGGTAGACATTTCTAACAGATGGATTTTAACATGCATATTTTTAGCTAAAAGAGTTCCAATAAATAGTAAATCTCATTCCACCAATTTCACCAACAGCAGTCCTTTTCCATCTGCAAAGACAGACCATATTCCCTAACAGAAACTCTTTCATGACTAGAATACTTAGAAAGACATTTCTAAAAGACAGCTTTTACATTATTTCTACATAGGAAAATATAGCATTTACAGTACTAAGCCATCCAGAAGAAGCTAACATAAAGGAAGAAGTTATCAGTAAAATTATTCTGGTATTGCAGTTTGCTTAAAAAAAGTTTTTTTCTGAGCATCTGTATAAGCAGGAAAACATATCTCCTAGTAGAAACCACAGAAAAATGCAATAAGGCATCCAGGGACAAATGGTAGGCCAGTGGGAGACAGTGTTTACTGAATGGATGAAAAAAAGAAATGTAGAAGAATAACAAACGATCCTTTATTATTTGTCATGAAAGATAATTGCAGTTCTAATATGAGTTTTTAAGAATCTGTTGGCCACATACATACACATGCCACAATAAATAGGAATTACATGTAACTTGAGATTTTCTCATTATGATTTCCCCTTAAATAAAAGACTTAAAGGAAAGAAAATGAGAGTATATGAGTGATGTGTCATCTCCACATCAGTTATAGTTGTCTGAACTGGGAGGCACAAATTATGTATTTTGTTGGAGTTTGGCAAAAGGCAAAGTTATTATCCATATAGTTTTGGAAGAAGTTTTTCTCCAGAGCAAAGGTTTTGTTGTTTCCAGAACTGGATATTACTTATAAAGAAATAAGTTTGGAGATACAACAGAAAGCTTTTAAATACGTGAGACTCAGTTTTTGAGTGTAAAGGACATATATGCAATGTGTTGATGCATTTGTTGATATGCAAGTTTATCCAAAACATTGCTTTAACTCGTCCCTCCTGGTTGACACAACTGTAACTGATGTGAACATGGGAGACGATTAATATACCTTCACTTCTGTTCCCTTAAATATATTATTTGATAGGGAGGAAGTTAACACTAAGGAAGCTTGTCGATAAATATCAATCATGATTTCACAGATGTTTAAATTGCAAATAAGATTTGCTCTTTCACATAATAGTGATCATTGGAGTTTGCATGTTGCAATCAGTGTAAGGTTTTTTGGACACAGCATTTAATGTCTTTGGATTATTTTTCATTAATACGTATTAATGATCTCTTGCTATATTGCAAGTATGGGAGTTGGAGCAGTAAACAAGTTATGTCCACCTTTGCACAGTTTCCATCATTTCATGAAGGACTAGAGGCAAAAAGCAAGCAATTAAATATTATTAACCAAAGGCATTGTTACTAAAATTATGTTGTTATTATTGCTATAATTTATTACCAATTAAATAAACCAGAATTTATCTGATAAGTGCTAACTGGAAAATTAAAAGACAATACTGTGATAATGAATGACTTCGTGGCATTTTCAGTTAGGGTTGTTTGGAAGACTTCCTGAAAAAGTGATGTATCATCAGGGATCCAGGTGAAAAAGTTAACCAGATAATGAGAGGCACGATGCTATGACAGCAAGAGTATGGATATAGAAGCAAACCTGCTGCAGTTTAATTTCATTCTATGTTATTCTTAAACCTTGAAATCTTGAGCAATTTACCCTTGGAGCCCGTTTGATAAAATGTTACAGAATTTTGACAAGAGGAAAAATGAGATGATATACATTGAGTGTCCGTGACACTATGGAAGAATTTAATTTCCATGATGACTTACGAAGTGCTGAGACTTTGTGAACTAACTCCTTCAAATACTTCATCCAATAAACAAGTATTTGACTGTTTTACCACTCCTATGCCCCTTTCTTTAAATTTTTTGGGTGAATTCTATCACAGAGTTGAGGGAGAAAAGACTGGCACTTCCACAGACAACAGAAAAAGAAAGCATTGTTCCTGAATCTTCTAAAGAGCAAGCCTCGACTAGGATCTTTGTTAGATGCAGATGTTATTAATTTTGCTCATCTCCCCAGAAACCACCAACACACTGGTGGATGGGTGTTAATTATGGTGCTGTTCCTCTCAGGCAATACTGGAGTGAGATGACTACATCCACAGAGGTTAGACATAGCCTCTGGCAGGACTGTGCTTACTGGGCTCAGCCCATCACATCCGCCTTCTCGAGAAGCTGAGTGAGATGCACATGGCATTTCATAGTGCACAGCACAGTTTTCAGCTCAAGTAGAAGAGGCAATTGATAAAAATAAGTAGTTCTTTGATAAATTTATGGATAAAGAAGGTAGTTCATTGACACTTGGAAAATTCACATCTAAAGATGCTTGGGGTTTTGTCATCTCATAGGCATGCAGCCATGAAATACATACCTGCACACAAACATGCACATGTATTCCCCCAAGCAACAGCTATACATTTTTTTAAAGTAGAAAATTGCTATGTTATGATTTTAAATATTTTCCTTCTATTGTTCTTGACACTACAGTTATGGATGGATAGGATCAAAATGGTTCAACAATGTTTTTCCCCCAGTTATTTCAAAGGAAAACCTTCCTCCTAGAGTCTATCAGCTGGCTGTATTTGAAGGTACTTTATCAAACAAAAGTCAAAACAGAAAACTAAACTAAATTTTTTAAAAATGGAAAAGTCTGGCAAAGAAAAAAGGCATGGTTGGGGGAAAATGTCTGTGATGGGTTTGGACTTGATTGGGACAACTTTCCAATCTTGTAAAAGAAAATGGAATTCCCCTGAGTGGCAGCCACAGACAAATTGACGTGTTCAGACTAAAATGTGTCCTTGTTCAGAACCAGGAAGGAGCAAAGCCTCTTGCTGGGGATTAAAGAAGCAGTGGGAGAGAGTTAGGCCAGTAAGTAAAATTCAAGTTTATGAGACTTTGTGCTGCTACTTGTCTAAAATCTACCTGCTAATCTGAGGTGCCCCACCGGCATGTTATTAGAGACGTAACTTAATCTACTTGGGTCCTATTCTTTATTGCTTTGTATTGGGATTGGATTTTATGATAATCAACAATATCAGGTATTTTGTCATTTTCTTCAAAAATTTATCTATTATTCAACTATTATGCTTGGAACAACTCTGGAACTTATGTTTATTGCAAATACAACATTGGAAATCTGGAAGGAATAAGTCAGTACAGGAGGTCTACTAATGCCACATATAATATAATCCTGAATATAAGTAGTACTATTGACTGTAAATAATAAAAAATTTTATCGATTATGTAATTCTGAAAGAAACAATAGATAGAGAATTAGATAGATAGATAGATAGATAGATAGATAGATAGATAGATAGATAGATAGATGATAGATCAATAGATAAACAGACAAAGTCCCTAGTAACACATCAGCTTTTAAAGACAATCTTCAAGATATGCATCTAGCAGCTTGTATAATACTTTCTATCCCACATTTTAATTCAGACAATTGAGTATTTATTTAAAACACCAAATTATTTACAACTTTGTTTTAATTATTATAGCTATGATTCCTTTCAGTGTCACTACCAATTAATCTACCAGTAAATGTCATAAAGCAATAAGGGCAACAGGTCATGAAATATATTTGTTCATATAAATATTTATTTGCAAAGATGAGACTGTAATCCAACTGTTGGATGGCACCAGAACCATGGCATAGTGGCCAAAATGTGTACTCTTTAGGGAACATATTTTATAAATTCACACTTGGTTTTTCAAATGTGATTTTAGTGATGAGGTTCATGTGTGGAAATGTGGGGAATTTTTATTTACATCAAAAGTTGAATGTCAAAATAGAGGTAAAACTGGCTGAGTCTCACAAAAATACTGATGAAGCAGGAAAAATTTAAAATATTTTAGAAGCATCCAAAAATTCAACCAGGTCAAGAAAGACATGACTTAGCAACAGCATATATATGAAATTACTTAGTAGTTTGAATTCTTAGTAAACTCAATGTGTGTGGACAATGTGATGTGGCTGCTAGAAAAGTTAATGCATGCTTAGGCTACATTAAAGGGAGCAAGGTATCTAGAACATGGAAGATGACAGCCCAATATGTATTACTGTCTGGGTGCCGTGGCTCATGCCTGTAATCCCAGCACTTTGGGAGGCTTAGGTGGGTGGATAACTTGAGATAAGGAGTTCAAGACCAGCCTGGCCAACATGGTGAAACCCCATCCCTAATAAAAGTACAAAAATTAGTCAGGTGTGGTGGTGTGCTCCTGAGGTGGGAGAATTGCTTGAACCTGGGAGATGCAGGTTGCAGTGAGCCGAGATCACATGCATTCTAGCCTGGGTAACAGAGTAAGACCCTGTGTCAAAAACAAACGAACAAACAAAAACCTACTGTACTACTGTATTACTCAGTGATTCTGTGTCCAGTTCTGGGCTTCTCACATTAGGAGGGCTCTAGATTCATTAAAAACCATATCAAGGAGATTTTTGAGAGGATGGAGAAGTTTCAAACTTTTTCAAAGGACGAACAGAGGATATTTTGTTTCGTGAACAGAATGGTTAAGAGTAACCTTGATTCTTACTTATGATCTGTCGTTAATGATTTGAACGGCTATTACATGAAAGAGGAATGAGACTTGTACTTCAGGGCACAGTAAGAGAACTTTTCTAGACCAATAGTGTAATCTCAGTGGACCTCATTAGGGATGGTGACTCCTGTGGCAGAGAGGTATGTTTCATGGCAATGTGGTGTAGAGGGAAGAACGTGGTTTGAGGAATCAGATATGTAGGCACCTCTTAAGGGTGCCACTTATGACTTATCTCTGTGATCTATACTTCTTTAAAAGAAAAATGGGAAGATTGCCTTTCAAGGTTACCAGAATGATTACATGAGATAATATATGTAAAGCACTGAAAACAATAGGTATCCAGTAAACGTTAGTTCTTTTTTTTCTTCCTTCTGTCTCTGGTGGTGATCAACCTTTGAGAACCATTTTAGGGTGAGTTTACTAAGGATTCAAGTTTCCAAACAGTGACTGAACTACATGACTTTAATGTACCTTACTTACCTCATTGAAATTCCATGTAAAAATACAACACTGGATTTCTTTATAGGAGTTGTGTATGTTCTTTAAAAGGTAATATTTGTAGCCTGTATTAGTGCATTCTCATGCTGCTATAAAGAACTGCCCGAGACTGGGTAATTTATAAAGGAAAGAGGTTTAATTGCCTCACAGTTCAGCATGGCAGGAGAGGCCTCAGGAAACGTCCAATCATGGCAGAGGGCACCTCTTCACAGGGTGACGGGAGGGAGAATGAGCCTAGTGAAGGGGGAAGCCCCTTATAAAACTATCAGATGTGGTGAGAACTAACTCACTATCACGAGAATAGGATAAGGGAAACCACCCCCATGATTAAATTATCTCCACCTGGTCTCTCCCACAACATGTGGGGATGATGGGAATTATAATTCAAGATGAGATTTGGGTGGGGACACAGCCAAATCATATCATAGTCTATGCAATGTGTTCATAAACACTAGCTTACAGAAAATTTAAAGAACTCTTTGGAATCTAACTTGTTATGGAAATAATTGGTGAACCTGCTGCATAATAAAGTGAAAGAAGACAGCTTCAATATATTGATACCTCATGACAGCTCATCTATGAGACCTGCAGATGTCCTGAAAGTTAGAGTGGAACTAATTTAAAACATTTCACTTTACATGAAACAGCCTGTATTTTCATAAGCAAGGTCCAATATACTACAAATCTACTTTTTAAATTTAAGTTGAATAATAATTCAAGTAAGAAAGACTCTAGGCCCACTCTTTCCCCCAAGTTCCTCAATAGCCTATTGTATTTTTAAATAAAAACTCAAGTATCATAAATCTGATGGTTGCAAAGTATATTTAGTATTCCAGTTTAAATTATCTAGGTGATACTGTCATTAAACTGGTGACCACAACATTAAGAAAAAGTGGTTGGCCAAAGAGAATTTCTAACACATTTCACACTGAAGTATGATATCATTTTTGCTTGTTTTCAGGTTTCCAAAAAATTCATGATGTTTAGCAGTAAGATTTTCCCCACAGTCTGCCTTTTAAACTAGCCTGCGTTATAAACATCTATCACACAGACTACACCACTGTTCTTGCTGTTCGCTAACATTCAGCAGAGTTGATTTCAAATTGTTTCACAAAAAAAAACCCTGTTAGGAAGTGGATTTCTAATTTCACACATGATTAAAAGTAAACACACAAAAAGGCCTTTTAACCCATATTTTGAAGGGCACATAGATTTAATTCTACAGTAATAATACTTGTGGAAACATTGTTTTAGATTCTTGTAAAATATATTATGATTTGTATGATTTTCTTTATATAAACACTTCTACCTTCAAATTGTGATTCAGTGTCATTAATTTTGCGGTAATTTCATTTATTCTGTAAGGGCAATTCTACCTTTTCAACCATTATATTGCCAGTTTTGAAATACATCTATTTTGTAAAGAATCTCTAGACTGCTAATGGGTTTGCCTGTTGGCAAGGATACAGCAGAATAAACAATAACTAAAAATCCACGTTGACCTGTTGTCTTCATTGTCATATCAAAATAAGATTTTATTTAAAAAAAAGAAAAAAACCGGTTTTAAGACAGAGTTTTGCTCTTATTGTCTAGGCTAGAGTGCAATGGCACAATCTCAGCTCACTGCAACCTCTACCTCCCGGGTTTAAGCATTCCCCTACCTCAGCCTATAGCTGGGATTACAGGCATGTGCCACCATGCCCAACTGATTTTTGTATTTTTAGTAGAGACAGAATTTCACCATGTTGGCCAGGCTGGTCTCGAACTCCTGACCTTATGTGATCTGCCCACCTCGGCCTTCCAAAATGCTGAGATTACAGGTGTGAACTACTGCGCCCAGCCCAGAGTTTTTATATATATATATAATTATATATATATACACACACACACATATATAATCTAAATTTGTTAAATACAAATTGACACAGAAGAGTAGAAAGTCAGGTGTATATATAAAATAAAAAGCAAAATGTAAGTCCAAGACAGAAAATTTTGGAAAATTTTGGAAAGCTAACTTTGATTTCAAATGCAACTTCATAAATATGATTTGGGATTTTCTTAGTGGGTGAATAAGGGCAGGCAGGTAAGGTCCATTCTCTTACTTTCAAGAGCTTCAGTTCTGGTAGTGGGGTGCCTCGGAGGCAGATAGCAAAATGTATGCATTAAAACAAGCTTTGTGTAAAGGATGTTAGACAAAAAACTAAATATTTGTGGGTGAGTTCTTAATACTAAATAAAGATATTTGTATATTGTTTTAAACAAATTTAGATTTGCCTTTTAGATATAATCACATGCATTACTATAAATTAATTTTTTCCCTTTTAATATAGTCAGGAAAAATACACAGCATTTAGCAACAGCACACCTTTGGATAAAACTGTTTATAGTTATATGTTTTGTTTCAGCATCAGTGAGAAAATACACATTATTTTGCCACCATTTAAAATGCTGGTACTCCTTTATTTTATATAGTGTTTTGTTTCATATGTGGAATATTAAAATCACCTTAACAACTGGCCAGATGAAATAATCACACTCCATGCTACAGCTCCCTGACTACAACTAAAAACTCTGCATAAAATGTGACAGGTTTGAAGGTCTCTGAAAGGACTCTGAAAAGTGAATAAGAACAAGCGGACTCATAGGAAAGTCAGAAACAGAGGGGAGAGTGAGCAGTGTATTTCCTGAGGTTATTACATTCTGTATATCCCAACAGGCTCCAAATCAGTCTAAACTGCAGATCTTTGAACAGGAACACACCAAAAAAGCTTCAGAAAAGTTCACTTCCTCTGGCCAGAAGATGGGAGTGGGATAGGGGTGGGGAGGCCACGGAAAAGCCTTTAGACTCTTCTTGGCCATCTCCATCCAAGTGTCAACAAAGAACTAGTAGCCCTCCCCTCCCTATCATGGGGGTGGCAGTGGGGATGGCAGCCTCAGTGGGGTGAAGTTTTTGTTACCTTTTACTCTTGCCCCCCTCAGCTAGAAAGACAATCTCAGACCCTAAGGGGTGAAGCCCATGGTAACTGTCAATCCAGAATCCTCTATCTAGCAAAATTAAATCTCTCAGAAATAGAGCAAATTGAGAAAATTATCAAGTGAAAACTAAACAAATTCATCACTAGTAGGTCTACTTAAAGGAAATACTAAAGGAAGTTCTTTGAGCGGGAGGGAAATGGTTAAAAGGGGAAACCAGCTGGTTGTGGTGGCTTATGCCTGTAATCCTAGCACTTTGGGAGGCAGAGGCAGACTGAGCACTTGAGGTCAGGGGTTTGAGACCAGCCCAGCCAACATGGCAAAATCCTGTCTCTACAAAAAATACAAAAAATTAGCTAGGCCTGGTGGTGCACGCCTGTAATCCCAGCTACTTGAGAGGCTTAGGCAGGAGAATTGCTTTAACCCGGGAGACAGAGGTTGCTGTAAGCCAAGATCACACCAGTATACTTCAGCCTGGAAGACAGAGTAAGACTCTGTCTCAAAAACAAAACAAAACAAAAAAAACAAAGGAAACCTGCCTACAAATTCAGGAATTTTTGTTTAAAAATTAGTAGAAATCTTCAATATCTGAGTAAACAACATGGGCTATTTTTCACCTCTTATATTCATTATAACGTATACGACTGTTAAAAGCAAAAAGCATAACATTGCCTGATGGACTTTGTAACAGGCTGACATAGTTACCTGTGAAAACTGTAACATCAAGGAGACAGTCTACAGGGACTTATATATTTGTAAAGTGTCTATTAGTGCCATTTGGAATATAAAATATCACTCTAAGGAGATTCAGGAAAATTAAAAGGGAAGCACAAAATACAAGGAACCTAGAATTATTAAGTTTAAATATTTACCTAGTAAGAATTTCAAGGTAAGAGACTAGGGAGAAAAGGAGAAGAGTGATATTCTAAGGGTTGATGACCAATAGCTTTCCTGAAAAAGGCCAGAAGAAAGACAATAAGCACACTTAACCCCAAGAAGGGTATCTAGAAAGGAGCCTACATCCTCAATATATTACAGTTAGATCGTGGAACACCAATGACAAGAGAAAATTTGAATGAGTTTAAAAGCAAGGTGGAATTAAACTACTAGAAAACAATAACATGGAAATGGGGCAATCGTTTGATTTATAGCATTCTAAAGTATTTTGTATTGCTTGAGAAAAGGTTAATTCTGTTAGTTAACTTCAGACATTGTTAAGTCAAGTGTGTTATAAAATTGTTGAGAAGGAATAAGAGGGAATTTTTAAAGCCTGATTAATCCACAGAAAACAGGCAAGTATAATAGTAAAAACAAGCAAAACAGGCAAGTATAACAGTAAAAACATGCAAAACTTAGTAAATGGAAAGCACAAAATAAATCCCCCATGAGAGAACATGATACTATAAGTGAATTAATCAAAACAACTTTAGATTTTAAAAAAAAATCCACTTATGTGCTTCTTATAAGAGATACCTTTAAGACAAAAGGACCAGAAAAAAAATGTTGAAAGTTAAGCCCAGCCTCACATTAGTGATTGTTCAATTAATGCCTTTTGCTTTAAATGACTCTCAAAGAGTTCTAATTTACTGAAGACTCTTTTTCTCCATTTGGTATAATTCACTAGGGAAGGATGCAATAAGAAGTGATAATTTGGGTTTTTTTAAGGTAAAGTCATGCCCACCAGTTTACTTAATATAACATTTTCTGATCAGAAAATATCTTTAAAAAACAAATTTATATATTCATAATTCTAATTATACATTGTGTTTGGGTAAACCCAAAGAGAGAGGTGAAGAGGTCATATCTTTTATGACATTTTAGTCTGTCATGTACATCACTGTTTCCATAGATTTAGGAAGTGCTCTTGTGTTTAGTTTTTATTTTGTCCTGAAGACGTTATCTGTGCCTATAACTGTGTTCAAGTGCATTTGGAATGAAAAACTAACCATAAGTTCCGAAAAGTTGAAAAACAGGTGCTGATATAGACTGCAGCTTCTGACAAATGCACGGTTCTCCGCCAATGCCCCCGCCGTCATCATGTCCTCCTCACTTGACAAGTACAATAAACTGTCATCATGCTGTAGTTATATTCGTGCTGCAATTATTTCTTTTTATTTTTTAATTACCTATATGATATGGTTTGGATGTGTGTCCCCTCCAAATCTCATGTTGAAATGTGACCTTCAGTGCTGGAGGTGGGGCCCGGTGGAGGTGTTTGGGTCACGGGGGTTGATGCCTCATGAGTGGCATAGTGCCCTCCCGTGGTTATGAGTTCATATGAGAGCTGATGTTTATGCAGCCTGACTGCTCCTCCTCACTCTCTCGCTCCCTGTCTTGCCATGTAATGTGCTGGCCCCACTTCACCTTCTGCCATGAGTAAAAACTTCCTGAGCCCTCACCAGAAGCAGATGCCAGCACCATGCTTCCTCTACATCCTGCGCAACCATGAGTCAAAATAAACTACTTTTCTTTATAAAGTAACCAGTCTCAGATATTCCTTTATAGCAATGCAAGAACGCACTAACACACTATATGACTTTGTTTACATTATTACTGTTTTTCTGGCTGTGCTGTGAAAGCTTTTGAGAATCTTGGATTGGGATGAAACACATTGTCACTTTTGTTACCGAAGTAATAGTCTTATGTATTTTTTCATTTGAAATTATTTAATTTGGCAATAAGGATTTTAGGAATAAATTCATATCACTAAACAAGGGATAGGTATAATACACAAACGTCTAACAAGCAGATATGAAATGAAAGCTAGAATAGCAATAATCATAGTAGGGAAATAAATTTTAAAGCAGAAAACAATTAGGATTTCAAGGGATCGTGAAATAATGATAAAAGTTATAATTCACTGGTTCAATACATACTGAACCTGTAAGCACCTAATGATGTAGCCAGCCTAAAATGTATTAACAGAATATATAGAGCAGGGAAAAGTGGGCAAATTCACAATCATAGTGAGAGATTTGACCAAAGTTCTTTCGGAAACAGGGCAAAAATTCATAAGGAGATAGGAAGTTTGACCAACACAATTTAAATCTCAATCCAATGGATGCATATGAAATCTTCATCCAATCAGCTGGGCACAGTGGCTTACGCTTGTAATCCCAGCACTTTGGGAGGCCAAGGCAGGCGGATCACCTGAGGTTGCGTGTTCGAGACCAGCCTGACCAATGTGGAGAAACCCCGTGTCTACTAAAAATACAAAATTAGCCAGGTGTGGTGGCACATGCCTGTAATCCCAGCTACTTGGGAGGCTGAGGCAGGAGAATTGCTTGAACCCGAGAGGCAACAAGAGTGAAATTCCATCTCAAAAAATAACAACAACAAAAAAAGAAATCTTCAACCAATAGAAGTTATTCTTTTTTAAGTATACATACAAATTCTTTTTATGCATAAATGTTTCCAAAAATGTACTAGGTTCCAACACAAAGCAAGTCTCAACAAATGACCAAGATCAATATCATACAATTAACATCTTTTACTCACAATTTTAAAAAATTATTTTGTAGGCTATTGTAACAGAATCTTAGGATATAGAAGTTTGTATGGCCCTTAACAGACTATTTCAATGTCTTTCCTTGATAAGTTTTAGTTGTTTAAAATTTCCCATTTGTCTAAATTCAAACTAGATCAAAATTTTATTCCAGATCTTTAGCAACTTTGCTGTCAGTATAAAAAAGGTGGAAAGACATACTGAGTATTGTGTAAGCTCTCTGATAAAGAATTACCATTTTTTATGTCTTGGCAAGAAGAAAACTCTAGGAAAGACATAAATCTTGTCTCATTCTGTGTGCATATCAAAAGTTATCTATCTAAAGAACAAATGGCTCAATAAAAGAGCAATTGCTCCTGGCAAAGTTATTTAAATGGTACTTTTTCATTTAGAATGGATCATGATGGTTGTTATTACAATGAAAAGATTTGGTGTATTCCAGGTCTGTTTGAGTTGTCTTAAGAATGTTCAAGTTTATTTCTTTCAATAATATTCCGTCTCTGTTAATATATTTCAAACTTTTCAGTTTTATAATATATAAAGTGACATTTGAAGGAGACATTTGAGATCTTGGCCATCACCCACAGTTTATAGGTGACAAGCCTGAGGTTCTAAGTGTGACACATCATTACTGGAAACAGAAGCCATGGCTTATGATTCTTAACCAGGTATTTTTGTACCAGCATATAGTTTTGTTAAAATATAATTTTAAAATAAAAAAATCATAACTCTCAGGAAATATGTAATCAACATGTGTAAAAGATTTTCTTTAGCTTATTAGTTAATAAAGAATATCAGTAAGATATAATGACCAGTTCAGAGAGCATTTAAGAAATTAGATATTAATTATCAATTTTAAAAACAAATATTAGGATAAGATTGCTGAGTTAAAAATAAAAGGTATGGAAGTTTTCTGTTCCACCAGACAAAAGTAATTTATATTTCTACAGGACAAACCTCTACAGGTTAACAAGCAACTTCACCAATTCTGGGACTTTTAATCAATAATAACATTGATACGAACTAAATCCCTTCCCCTAGACAATCCTAAGTGGCTTTTTCCCTCATATATTATTGAAAGGACTTTCTGCTCATCTTTTGCCTTATTTTCATGGTTTAGATTAGGTCAACCAACTAGGTCTATATGTCAAATTCAGTTCATCACCTGTTTTGTAAATGAAGTCTTCTTATTTTTTATTCTTTTAGAGATGGGATTTTGCTCTGTTACCCAGACTGGAGTGTGGTGGCATGATCATAGCTCACTGTAACCTCAAACGCCTGGGCTCAAGCAATCCTCCTGCCTCAGCTTCCCAAGTAGCTGGGACTATAGGTGCACACCACCATGCCTGGCTAATTTTTTAAAATCTTTTGTAGAGATGGGGTCTTGCTATGTTGCATAGGCTGGTCTTACACTCCTTAGCTCAAGTGATCCTCCTGCCTCTGCCTCTCAAAGCACTGGGATTACAGGCATGAGCCACCATACCCAGCTATGAATGAAGTTTTCTTGGAGTCCAGGTTTGATTTGATTATTTCTGGGGGTGTGTCAATAACATTAATTAATCATACAGTTCTTCTTGAGTTTGCTCTGCCAATGTAGAACTCTACAATATTGAGCAACTACTAAGGCCACAAAATTCACTTCTGTCTAGAAATTTTCAGAAGGAACTTGGGTTGGACTCTTGATCTCTCTTGTTGTTCTTTTCCAAGGCTAGGAAACCAACCCAAAAACATTCCCTCCACTAGATTTTGCCTGTAGTACCTATAAATTTAGGTGAAATCTTCTATTCTAGAGGCCCGTCAAATTTGCTAAGTTCTTTAGCCTTCCAGCATTTTACTTCTTTCCTATTCCCTGTCCTAGGACTCTAGAAGCAGGTCCTGCATCAACTCACATATGTTCCTTAATGGTGAGTTGCTGCCATACTTGATTAAATATGAATCCCTCTCAAATATGACACTCCAAGTGTAGATTTGGTTGCTACAGTGATTTAGGCAGTTAAGTTCTGGTAAAAATAGGCAGAGATTCTTATCAATCCTATGCAAATAACTTATTACCTTGGAAAGTAAGAAGACTCTAAATATTTGCTTCCAAATTTTGAGTGGGTCAGTGACACTTAGATATCATTTAGAACATTTGACTTAAGTTTACAAAAGCATAATCTACTAATATAGCTTAAGAAGAAAGATAGTGATTCTCTATATACTTACTAAAAGTAGAAAATTAAAACAATGTCAGTCATATTCCAGACAAATAATCACAATTAAATTTTCCTCATGAGCTCATTTTGTCCTGGTGATTAATTTTTCTCGCCTTGGATCTGAGGTCAGCGGTCTGCCTTCATATAATACGTCTGCTAGTGGACTGAAAGGAGCCTAGGAGATGATGATTCACTCCACTGTAGAGTCGGAGAATTGTCTAAGCCATGAGAATTTGGAAACCTATCCCTAAGAGCCTGTTCTTTGCAGAGTACTTGATACTGTCTCTTCTATGAGACTCTGGAACTGTCTTTTGTGCCAGATACCAATTCTAGCCTATACCTTAGAGCAGAGACTTCAGGCAAGCACCAGGAAGCAGAGATGTATTGGCTGTGGTTAATTTATTACAATAACCAATAATATAAGAACAAACGACAGTAAAATCTTCCAATAGGTTTTCATAATGACTTGATCAATGTTTTCTCTGAGGGTAAGATTAGATTATGGAAGGCACTGAAGAATCTCCAAAGCCTTTTTAAAAAGCACATAATTTCTGATATATTTATATGAATATTTTAGTTATATAAACGGCCTAAGGAAGCCTGGGCACCTTCTTTGGTTTTATTATTCTTTCTACAAATCTCTTGGAATGGTATTGAACAAGTTAGTAAATAGGAAGCCACCAAACAAACCTAAGTATTTCTAGTATCTTTCATTTTATAAGATAAAAGAACAAATTTCTCAGGTGCCCTCTATGAAACCTGAGAAATAATTCTATGGGTGAATTTTAGGGGATCCAAAGCTGAAATACAATTTTCAAATTATGAATCTCAGACAAACATAAATGTACATATGTGAATAATTTTGTATAACACATTAATTAATAAGAACTAGATTTATGGTTTGGGAAAATGTGAGAAATTATGTGTATCTAGACAATTTAACAAAGACTTGTTAAAACAAAATTACTGAGTCACATTATAAAACTGGCCAATATCTACCATAAATCTTTGACATTACTTGTTCCACCAGGCAAAAATTATTTGCGTATCTAACAGACAAAATTCTACAGATTAACAAGTAATTTTACAAAGACTAGAACCTTTCATTAATAACAATAAATGAGACAAAAGTGCATTCCTCTATACCTGTGCTGTCCAGTAAGGTAGCCCCTAGCTATTTAAACGTGGCTACTTCAATGTAACTTTAATTAAAATTAAATCTAATGTAAAAAGGCAGTTCTTCAGTCACACTCTGCACTTTTCTTGTATTCAGTAGCTACACTTTCTGAGGCTACCATACTGCACATTACAGAAATGTCTTTGGGACAAAGCTGTGCCTATCTAGACAGTGCTTTGGTGACCATGGCCCTTGTATGATATTACTGGGACATGCTGACCACCTTTTTGCCTTATTTCAGATAATTTTTCTAACACTTTTTTTTTTTTAAGATGGAGTCTCACTCTGTTGCCCAGGCTGGAGTGCATCTCAGCTTACTGCAACCTCCGCCTCCTGGGTTCAAGCAATTCTCCTGCTTTAGCTTCCTGAGTAACTGGGATTACAGACACCCGCCATCATGCCCAGTTAATTTTTTTTTTTTTTTTTGTAGTTTTAGTAGAGAAAGGGTTTTGCCATGTTGGCCAGGCTGGCCTCGAACTCCTGACCTCAGGTGATCCACCCGCCTTGGCCTCTCAAAGTGCTGGAATTACAGGTATGAGCCACCACTCCTGGCCGACACTTTTGTGATAGAATTTATAACAATTTAAAAGTAAAACTAGGTAGTAAATGCCTGTTGCATGAAAGATCTTTTCATATATCATGATGATGCCAAACTGGATAATTGTATGAGTAAACCAAATTATACATAATAATTTTTGGTAGCGTCACATTATAGAGAAGTGGCTTTAGAGCAACACATACTTTTAAAAATGTATAATATTACCAAAATATAGTACGTACTACTTGGTTTACTTGGTTTTATAGGGGTTGATTCAGTCAACCTCTACAAAACCATGCAAGTTGGGATATTTGTGAATGGTCTGGTAAAACTGAGTAGGGTCAAAATGGGAAGATGTGAGGTAAGGCAACCACAGTATCTAAGAAAATTTGTGCTGCCTTTTGCTTCATGTAGAATTTTATTTTTCTATGCTTGATTATGATGAAATGGAATTACAAATATTGCTGCAAAAGTAACTTTCGTATTCAATAGAACCTAGTTTTATAATAGCACCCAATAGTGCAGTAAGGAAATACATTATCTGATTGGATGTTATTAAAATGAAGATAGTTAACTTTATAATAAAGAACTACTTTACAATGGTTTTCTCATTAGCAAAATGAAAGTCTTATTTCCCTGAATTTCATTATTGTTGTAAATTTCTTCATTTAGTAAAAAAAATGGCTATTAATAGCTATTAGGTGCCCATTACATAAACAAGATAGAAACCGGGTCTTCCCATCTGGAGGGTGCAGACTGATAAGGAAGATAGAAAATGAATAACTAATTAATAAATTTTATGAAGAAGTACAAAGGGAAGACTCTAGTCTCTGGGTGTGTGTGTGTGGAGGATGCAGTCAAATAAGTCATCTCCAAGCGAGTGATATTTCAAGAAGACCTGAGGATAAGCAGGGATTTTCTAGGCTAAGGGGGGTTGTGGAGGGAATTGAGTGAGGAATTTCAGGAAGGAGATATCAGGTAGATAAGCCCTGACAAAAGAGATAGCATAAGCATTTGAGTTTTTCATTGTATGGGACACTGCTGGAGGGTCGTATGTAATGGCAAAGTATGAACAAATAAGCTATGTTTTCCCAGACAGAAATGTACAGTCACCCACGGGAATGTAATCATCAGGAATGGGAAGCTTTAGGGACTTGAAAGTACAGTTTTTGAATGTTATTTCCTTTTGTGGCAAAAAGAAAGAGAACAAATTGGTACAGATTATCTTCATACATCAGATTGCAGAAGAAAACTGCATAAATAAACCACCTCCAAATGACATGCTTCTCATTCACAATTGCTCAAAATGATTCTCTCTGTGGAAGAAAAAACTACTTACATAGTCATGGACTTTCCACAAAGGTCAGTTTTGAACCGTATCATAGTTTACTTATTCCCTGTTGACTCCCTGGGTGTCTTATGCACACAAGGCTTCTTCCCTGGATGGGTTAAGAGTTAAGTCTTGGATGGGCTTATTGGCTTTAGGCATCGAGAAGAGAAAGAGGCTACTCCCTTTGTCTAGAATAACAACCACAATTTTATTGCCAAAAGTACTCAACCTTTATTTATAGTTTCAATTATAGGGCATCTACATTAAGATACGTAAATAACATTAAATTTGATTGCAGAGTTTTATATTAGCTAATGAGTAGATTGATCAAAATTTAATTTTGAAGTTTATCGGGTATATCTTGGCATCATTCTCCCTTTCCACATACCTCTGATGATATATTTATCCAACTCTGTTAGAAATATGTGTTGCTGGGTTTGGCATTCTTTCTTGAATGTGAGCACATAATAATCTTTGTATTTCCAGCACTTACCACTGTGCCTGGCAAAGAGAGATGCTCAATATATGTTTATTGAAAGAATAAACAAGTGAAAAAATGAATGTGAACATACCAGGAGAAAGGAGAAGTCTTTAAACTATTTTCTTAAATAAATGAATTTTTCACTTCAAATGTATGTGATCACATCTAAATTATTTGACTAAATAATATTGAAGAAGCAAGATTTTTCAAACATAAGAATATCAATATAATCATTCATAATATGTTCAACTTTTATTGAACACCAACTAGGTTCAAATCAGCCATAAAAAGAGGTGTCAGATATGCTTCTTGGCCTTCTGGAAACTTGTGACAAAGTTGAACAAGAAAAATGTGTGCTTAAAAATGTAATGGCCAATGTAGAAAATGTATATTAACTGCTGAATGGGTACAATAAAAAGTGAGAGATGCCAGACTTTGGAAGGTAAAGAGAAAGTGTCTTACAAATCACAGGTTTATAAGAGAGAAGAGCTTACATATTATACCACACTCCTCTGTTCTTAGATGACTAACCACTGAGTCATAATCTTGTCTTTCTGCATATATTTCTCATTATTTATTTTATAGCTGACTGCCTTTGAATACATTGCTTACATTTTCCACATAAGAAGAACTGGAAAAGAGGAGGAAATGAATATTTATTGATCACCTATTGATATGGTTGGGCTCTGTGTCCCCACCCAAATCTCATCTCAAATTGTAATCCCCATAATCCCCACATATTGAGGGAGGGATCTTGTGAGAGGTGATTGGATCATGGGGGTGGTTTCCCCCATGCTGTTCTCGTGACAGTAAATGAGTTCTCTTGAGATCTGATAGTTTTGTAAGTAACAGTTTCCTCTCTTGCTCTCTCTCTCACCTGCTGCCATGTAAAACATGCCTGATTCCCCTTCCGCCATGATTGTAAGTTTCCTGAGGCTTCCCCAGCTATGAAGAACTCTGAGTCAATTAAGCCCCTTTCTTTATAAATTACCCGGTCCCGGGGAAGTTCTTTACAGCAGTGTGAAAATAGACTAATAGACCTATCATATCCCAAGCATTGCAATCAGATTTTTCCATAATGTACCTCTACCTTAAATCCCTTTTTAGAACATAACCACATTCATCTGTTTTTTAATTTAATCTGTACCTTTTGCTAGTTGTGGAACAAAACTTACCTGAATGTTTTTCATAAAACAATTTTGTTGTAATATACTTTACCTAAAATAAGCCTCACCTATTTTAATTGTAAACTCAATGAGTCTTGAAAAATGTATATCTCTGTGCAACCATGGGTGTCTTCAAGATAGAGAATATTATCGCCCCCCAAATTTCCCTGATGCTTCTTTGCAGTCAACCCTCATCTTGGGCTGCCTTTAATATGCTATTTGTCACTATAAGTTGATTTGCCTTCTCTGAAATTACATATAAATGGATCATACAATATATACTCTTTTGTATATGGCTGCTTTCACTCGGTGTCATGTGTTTTGTTTCATTTTAATTGATTAGTTTTCAATAGTATTCCACCATATAGAAATATTACCTTTTGGCCAGGTACGGTGGCTCACGCCTATAATCCCAATACTTTGGGAGGCTGAGGCAGGTGGATCACCTGATGTCAGGAGTTCGAGACCAGCCTGGCCAACATGGTGAAACCTCATCTCTACTAAAAATACAAAAAGTTAACCAGTCATGGTGGCGGGCACCTGTAATCCCATCTACTCGGGAGGCTGAGGCACGAGAATTGCTTGAACCTAGGAGGCAGAGGTTGCAGTGACCTGAGATCGCGTCATTGCACTCCAACCTGGGCAACAAGAGCGAAGCTCTGTCTCAAAAAAAAAAAAAAAAAAAGAAATACAGAAATACTACCTTTTTAAAATCAATTTTTCCTTTTGATGTACGCTTAATCTTTCTTTCTTTCTTTCTTTCTTTCTTTCTTTCTTTCTTTCTTTCTTTCTTTCTTTTCTACTATGGATAAAGTTGCTATGACTTTGATCTTCAAATCTTTGTGTGGCATATTTTTATTTCTCTTGATAAATATCTAAGAGTGGAATGGCTGAGTCACATGCTAAGTGTACATTTAGCTTTGTAAGAAGTTGCCAAATTGTATTCCAAAGTGATTATTGCATTTTACTTTCTCCAGTACAAATAGTTTCTCCACATTCTCATCAGCATTTCATATTCTTAATATTTTTAAGTTTAACCCTTCTAGTGGGTATGTAGTGGTATCTCATTATGATTAATTTGCATTTCTTTGAAGGCCTAATGGTATTCAGTATCTTTATGTGAGCTTATTAGGTATGCATATGTCTTCTTTTGAGAAATGTCTACTCAAATAATTTGCCCATGTAGATGTGTAAGAGTTATCTATATATTCTAGATGCAAATTATTTGTAAGATATATGTATTGCAAATGTGTTCTTCTCTCATTCTGTAGCTTGCCTCTTTATTTTCATAACAGCTTAATTTGATATAGTCCCACCTACCTATTATTGTCTTTTATGGTTTTTTCATGGTCTGGTGACAAGTTCACAGAGGAAGAATTCATCTCAAGGCTACAATTATTAAAATTCAGTTACTTGATTGATTCTGCATAAGGCAGTAATATTAAGGACCTTTCTATAAGAATGATTGTATCTTATGTTTTCTATTAGCTAATCCCCCAGATAATGAAACAATTCTCAGACATTGTCCTCCTAACCCCTTAGATGTCTAAATAGAAAGAGTTATAGAGCCTCAGGGATATGAAGGAAATAAGTCATTCTTGCTATCCTTACGTTGAATAAATATTTTAGTATTCAGACCATTTTTCCAACACAAATTTCCAGAACGCATTTTTATTAAAGAGAGCAATGTAGCATAACTCATCTGGATATTAGAAGAAGAAAGCAAATGAGTACCTTCTTTCCAGTGTTTTATTTATAGGATGCCTGCCTGAGTTTCCACAGCTTGACAGTGGAATGTCTCTAGTGAACGTATCACCTTCTCTCAAGTAGAATCATGACCCGGCAGTGGCTAAAGTGGTCCTGTTGGCACAGTGAGAGCTTTCTAATTAATTAGAGCTAGGTATGCATGCTGGATTAGCAACTTTGGCAAGTCTCTTAAATATTCTGAGCCACAGTTTTCTTCATTTGTAAAATGTAAAGCTTGGGATATATAAGCCAGTATATAGCAGGCTCTCACTAAGTGATAGATAGATAGACATAGACAGATGATAGATAGATAGATAGATAGATAGATAGATAGATAGATAGATAGATAGATAGATGATAGATAGAGATAGATGATAGATAGATAGATAATATAAAGAATGAAATGAGGAGATTTTATTGCTAGTGCATTTTTATTAATAGAAGAAACGAGGCTGAGAAATTGATGAAAACATATAACAAGACTAAAACTTGGTCTTCATTTTCAATAAACTCTACCTAGGTTTTTGGTCATGATGATAATCTAATAACCTACTTTCATAAGAAGCATTTATTCTGGAAGTCACGGATGCTAAATAATGTCCCTGGCATACAAAACCTAAGAGGCAAGTGGTATCACAATAATTTTCAAAGATAAGGCGAAATACAGTTAAATGTTACTAAGACCTTATCTCCCTATGACACCTTTTAAATTTTTAATTTTAAATCAAAACTTGAAAAATACAAAAGGACTACATTAGAACACCCACCTACATTCCTCTGCCCATCCCACCATGTCACCCACAGCCCTGTTCCTTAAAGCTAAAGTGGTTTATTACCTATTCAGGGTTTCCTTTTGCCAATACATTCAAAGATAAATGTATATTCTTTCCTACCTTTTGTCACACAGAAGTTAGTGTACTAAGCTCACTGTTGCACATCTGGCTTTTAAGAAATATAGTGGCCATGAGAAGCTAATAAGAATCATTCCAATCTTAGGTACTGTGCTGCTGAACCAAGAACTCTAAGCTCTTTTTTTCTTCTTTTTTTAAGACAGGGCCTCGCTGTGTTGCACAGGTTGGAGCGCAGGGGTATAATCTCAGCTCACTGCAACCTCTGACTCTTGGGCTCAAGCCATCCTCCCATCCCAGCCTCCCAAGTAGCTGGGACTACAGGCATGCACCACCATGCCCAGCTAATTTTTTGTTTGTTTGTTTGTTTGTATTTTTTGTAGAGACAGGGTCTTGCCATATTGCCCAGGCTGGTCTCGAACTCTGGGCTCAAGTAGCCCACCTACCTCCACCTCCCAAAGTGCTGGGATTATAGGGGTGAGCCACTGTACCTTGCCTCTAAGCTTTCTTTAAGTAAAAAGTGACCTACCTACTGGCAATGACTTAGTTCTCCTTTTGCCTAGAGACAGAAGGTGACAGTAGGTAAAAAGTCAAGGCCTCTACAATGTCTGAAGACATAATCTACAGTTAAATACTTGTGAAAACAAGCCCTGAGGATTCTGACATTCTACCTTCTGGCAAAATCAGTCTTAAGGGGTTTGTTTTAGCCTGAAGGCTTGTGCTACAAATCAAAGTATATTTCAGCGTAAAAGTTAATGCAGCTTTTAATAGAGGAGTGAATGTTTTCATATTCAAAGCTTGAAAGGGAAAGAGAATCTAAAGCAGTCTTATTTTTCTGATTAGGACAAATGACCAGGAGAAGGCCTTTAAGGCAATTGTTTGCAAGGTGACTTAATTGTCACCCTAGAGGAAACTGTAAGCCTCTTGAAACACTGTCCTTCAGGAAATTTATAGGAGAGACCTTTCTGGCAGTCGTAATGGTGGGTGGAGCACAGTGTTGAAGTCATTATTGTACATGCAGTTTATTTGATGACTAAACTGCCTGGAAGCAGTTTCATCTTTCTGAGTTTGTAAGCATCCTAGCTTGTTTTTCAATAACCTAAAAGTACATGTATATGATGTTACTTAAATCTATCAGAACGGAAGGCAGGAGGAAGTTGGGGTCAGTGATACTAATATCATAAAGTATAAGGTCATTTAAATCATTCATAATTTATTTTCTAAGAATACATTTGCTATGTCTGCAATAGATTGGCCTTCATTTCTGTGTTTTGCCTCTGCTGATAATCAAGTTTATTTGCATTTTCTGAGTATAAAGCAAGTAATTATGAGAACAAGTGCCCTGAAGACAGCTGAGTGGTAGGTGTAAGGCAGTCTGGCTTCCAGATTTTCTATGTTTCTAGATTGTGAGAGAGAAAACAGCAAATCCCTGGAGTCTAACCACAAGGAGGATGCTGCCCACTTACATATGAAGACCAAAAGCTTCCAGTTGCATAACACTGTGCTTACCTCTGTGGATGTTGGCCATATCCCAGGACCTTGATAATAGGGCTCATGCCTCCTAAATTGTGCAGGAAAGCCTTGCAAATTTTGCATCTATGTCAACTCACCCTGTGAGGTCAGCTTTTGGCAGGATGACCAGACCATGTACTACTTTTGGAAGCCTGCAGAAGTTGCTGGCAATCCTCAGAAGTGTGTCTTCCAATTTGGAACAAGATTTTGAAGCCTAGATAGAAACAGAGAAAATCACTTTTCTTCCTGGTCCTGTATAACATAATCTCAAGCTTTCTTGGACGCCCACTCTTATTGCCTAAGCCAATTATTGTGTATCTGGCCCTTAATTCCACACTACTCTGCAGCATCTCATTCAGCTATTGTGCTATTTAGCTTTTACATACTGTAGTTTTCAACACTTTATGTCACTATATTAACATAACTGAATTAGAAGCTCTTTTGTGGCAATATTCTATTATTCATTCAGCCCATATTGATTGAGTTCCTACTATGAATCAGATCCTCTTCTAGGGGCTGATAATAGAGTTCCTGTTATCTTGGAGCTCCGGACAGTACAATGCAAATATGGAAATGCATCTATAATATGTCAGATGTGAAAAATTAATGAAGATCAAGGGCCAAGAGAGTAGGAGCTGGTTTCCATTGAATCATGAGGGAAGAAAACTCAGTCCGTGTGGAACTAGGCAGAGTCCTGAGTTTAGTGAGGGAATGAGCCATTCAGACAATAAATACGGGAAAGAGCACCTAGGGCAGAGAGAATGATGATTGGTGGATGCCTGGTCCTTGCATAGCAGTGTGTTTGTCACATTCCAGGAAGAGCAAGAAGGTAAATATGGCTAGAATAAAGAGGGAGAGGGGAGAGTAATAGGAGGTGAGATCAGATACACAACAAACAGCCACAGAGGACAGAGCGAATCAGCTAGGATCTATCAGATCCTTGATAGAACTGTGGCCTTTATGCCCAGTGAGATGGGAAACCCTTGAAGAGGTGGGACAGATGAGAGACATGCACTGTCACATGTTAACGATTCACTTGAAGGCTCTTAGGAAATTGACTGTAAGGGAGCCGGGGAGAAACACAGACCAGTTACAGAGATACCACATCACAGTCCAGACAAGGGATGTTAGTGGTGAAAACTAGTGCCTAGAGGGGTGATTCTGATGTAATTTATATCCAGCAATCATCCCTCAAGAGAATTTGGGCCAAGCAATTTGCCTGAATCTGTGGTTTTTACCGTTGTACTAATCTGTTAAAATAGACAGTGAATAAATATTATATTAAGAAGATAGATTGATTTCATTCATTGGAAAGTGTGTGAGCCATGGCTACTTGTACATCTCTTAGGTAGCTCATACTGGATTGAGATAAAATGATTAGCAGATTTGGATCTTTAATATTTCTTCTACCTTTCATGTCTCATTTTAGGATAAAGTTCTAGTTATTTATTTTTATTTCAAAATGTGATAAAGAAATCTTCTAAGAGAAGATAAAAACCTGTTTTTATTTTCCTTTAAGATTTGGACTATACTGATATTCTAGCATTTTGAGGCTTAGACAGTAGGTGACTATATCACATCATTAGCAATCTAGACCCAACAACTTGTTTCTTTTTAAAGGAGAATGTAGAGCGGGTCAGGCCCAAGGCTATCCGAGGAAGAAAAATATTTCAGAAAATGTTCTTTTCATCACAGACACACAAATGACAAATGTTTGGGGTAATGGATATGATAATTATTCTTATTTGATCATTACATGTACACATTGTATACATGCATTGAACTATCACAATATACCCCCTAATTATGTACAGTAATTATGTGTCAATTAAAAATAATAATAGCCTTTCCATTTACCCAGAGAGGGTCCATATGGCATTATTCTGAATTCCCCTCAGAACTTAAAGGGAAACTTTTACAATGGCCAGAGCCTGTGATGTCCTGAACACGAAAGAGGAGGATGTCCTCAAATTTCTTGCAGCAGGAACTCACTTGGGTGGCACCAAGCTTGACTTCCAAATGGAACAGAACATCTGCAAAAGGAAAAGTGATGACATCTACATCCTAAATCTGAAGAGGACCTGAGAGAAGCTTCTGCTGGTGGCTCATGCCATCATCACTGTTGAAAGCCCTGCTGATATCTGTGTCATATTCTCCAGGAACACTGGCAAGTGGGCTGTGCTGAAGTTTGCTGCTACCACTTGAGTCACTCCTATTGCTGGCCACTTCACTCCTGGAACCTTCCTGCACCAGATCCAGGCAGCCTTCCAGGAGCCATGACTGCTGGTGGTTACTGATCCCAGTCTGTCACAGAAGCATCTTAAACTAACCTGCCTACCATTGCTCTGGGTCACACAGGTTCTCCTCTTTGCTGTGTGGACATTGTCATCCCATGCAACAATGAGAGGCCCCTCACTGGGCCTGACATGGTGGATGCCAGCCTGGGAAGTTCTGCATAAGCATGGCATCATCTCCCATAAATGCCCATGGGAGGTCATGCCTGATCGCTACTTCTACAGGGATCCTGAAGAGATTGAATAGGAAGAGCAGGCTGTGGCTGAAATTCCCAGGAGGAATTTCAGGGTAACTGGACTGCTGCATCTCTTGAGTTCAGTGCTACTCAGCCTGCAGATACCCCTGGGCCCACTCAGCAGTTCCCTACTCAAGACTGGAGCTCTTGGCCTGCCACAGAAGCCTGGTCTGCAACTCGACTGCTCAGGCCACCAGATGGGTAGGAACAACCACTGAGAGGTCTTAAGCTGTTCTTTCACAGACTCTAAAGCAAGATGGAAATAAGCTTGATGGAAAACAACCATCAGTTTCTAAAAATATTAATAATAATAAAAGCAAAAAAGTATTTTTAAAATAGTCATTAGAAGCATTCATACTGTCAATCAGTATTTATAAATATTTATTGGGATATGTATTCATAAATATTTATGGATATTTATTAGCTACCATGCTGGCCAAGATAAATAGATACAAAGGTGGATACTGCAGTCTGGTTGATGAAATAGCAACCAATATACAGCTACATAGAAGAGCGATGCCAACCACAGGATACAGATGTGTAGGATGCTATGAAAACTTAGAGAAGGGAGGCGGTCTCACTCTGTATGCGTGAAGCATGCCACAAGATATTAATATGTGAGATGAGGCTTCAAGGAGGTGCACGTGGACAAGGAGGTCCACTGACAAGTTTTAGTCTTTGTTTGAGAAGACTGAAATTAGTAGGGACTCCCTCTAAAAATGAAATAGTCCACAACTGAAGAAAAACTTGAAGATTAAGCCAGTGTCATCAGATGGCAAGAATATCCATAGGTTAGGTCTCAGGTGTGAGGTAAGACTCCTAATTGCTAATTGGATGAGACAAAAATCGTGAGGTTGACTGTGGTTTCTGGATGGTAAGCATGTTACTGCTATTGGGAGGATTCGTGATAAGACCTGAGCCCTCAGTGGTGTCAATAATCTTTAAAGACTTGTTTTGAAGTATTGCTATATGGGTCATACTTTATTCCATGAAAAGTTTCCTGAAATATTGCAAGGGTTTTTGAAAAACAAATTTGGCCTTATTTTATACAGATCAGAGATGCTTGTAGATATAAGAATCTTACAACTAATTGTTTTTATGTAGTTAACACTCTTTTCGTCTTTGGAGGCATTCAAGCTTGCTATTAAGATAGAGAGGCTGGAATAAATTAGCTTTGATGCAGATTCTGGCTCTAGTACCTACCTGCTATCCTTCTTTACTTTAATTAGCCTTTGTTTTGTCATCCAAAAAATTGAGAGAATAATAGTGCCTTCATCACAGAATTATGATGGAAACATAATCAGTATACGTAAAGCACTTAGCAAAATGGCTGGCATGTGTTAAGTACTTAATGCGTAAGATTTCTTATTATACTCAATCCCCAGTTCACTTTTTGTACACTTGCATTTCATAATGATTTTGCCTCAAGTAACACACTAAATTATATAACACAAACCAACCTTTATCTAAGAATTCTGGCTTAGGGGATATGATGAGAATATGCTTCCTGATAGTGAAGAAAAACAGTACAGAGATTTAATGTTTCCCTGTAAGTAAAATAAAATCAGTGTCTATGTATCTAAAACTTGTGTATCTGCTTCAGATTCTTTTGTAAAGTTTCACCAGGCAAGACCAAGACAGGATTTTTATGTTTCGCTTTGTTATACCCTAGCCTGCTCTCCAAAGAGTAGCACTTGCTCCCCACAATCTCCAATCCTATATAGCCTCAAGTTTCTCCTCAACTGCCTTCATTTTTGCTTGTGAAAGAAGAACTCTATCTTGTATAACTTTTTCTGTCCCCTCCTGATAATGAAAATTTGACAGCTCAATGTCTCACTCTCCATATTACCTTTTAGAAGAATCCTAGTTAATATAATAGTAATTGTTAATATCTATGGCCTACTTCCAAATGACATGGATAAACTAACAAGTCCTTTTAATACATTGGCTTTGTTTTAGTATTAAATAGATTTAAACAAAAATAAAAACCTGGGTAAGATCAATGCCATTTTGCCATGAATATGAGTTGTAAATTGAGAAAGATGGCTGGTGAGGCTTAACGAATGACCACAGTGGATAATTCAGTCTGAGGAATGTGAGAAGACTTTTAAACAAAATCTGAATAATAGGTCTTGACATTTCAGTGCACGTGTGTTTGTGTGTATGTGCCCACATGCATGTATATGAGTTCATTTAAATTCTTTTGCTTCTCACACTTTGTCTACCAAATAATTATGGTATTCCAAAATATGCATGGGTTTTAGAGCCAATGTTAGTTATTAAATTGTGTAATTAGACTTTGCAGCTCACGTATTTTATATTCTCATAAAGACTTTATGCATAAAGACTTTATTAAAAGTTTCTCGGCTGGGCACGGTGGCTCAAGCCTATAGTCCCAGCACTTAGGGAAACCAAGGAAGGCAGGTCGCTTGAACCCAGGAGTTCGAGACCAGCCTGGACAACATAGTAAAACCCCATCTTTACAAAAAATACAAAAACTAGCCATGCTTGATGATGCACACCTGTTGTCCCAACTACCTGGGAGGCTAAGCTGGGAGGATCACTTGAGCCCAGGGAGGTGAAGCTTGCAGTGAGCTGAGATGGTACCACTGCACTCCGACCAGGGCAATAGAGTGCACCTTGCCTCAAAAACAAAAAACAAAACAAAAGACTTTCTCAGTGGTTGATCCTATTCTATTTAAAATTATAATATTTCATTATATCTACGAAATAATTTGAGTTCTCTTAAGAATTTACACATTTCCTGTGAGGATGCTGTGATAAAGATATAAGCACTAAAGGGACTTTGGAGTGCTCTCTAGAAAAGTCAGAATGATTGTTGTAGGAATTTGATGAGATCGATTCTCCCAGAACCTCACAGCAGTTCTCACTTCTATGCCTTAACATACTGGGATTCACTATGACATATGTCACAAATAATTTCTTATTAATAAAGTACAAATATTTCCAAATGAGTTGCTTAAGTTTACATTGATTTAAAACTCTCCCTAAAACAACGTGGTCCTCTTAAGTGTGAAAAAAGGCAGTAGTTACAGATATTTTGTGCATGGCTTAAAACATGGTCTCAGACTATAGTGGGACTATGAGTCCCCTGGGGAGGCTGGTAAAATGCAGATAGATGGACCCAACCTAGGTTGAGGCACAAATTTGCATGTTTAACGAGTAACTCAGGTGATTCTGATACAGATGCATTGACATCACATTTTCACAAACAGTGGTGATGGGGTCAAAGGAAAGCTTCCCCTCTGTCCTTTATAGGTTCACTGAAAATGAACTGACAAAAGACCGATTAATAGGGGAAAAAGGCAAACAGCATTTATTTTAATGTGTATATGGACACAGAAGCCATACCCAAAATATGAAACTCAAAGAGGAGCTAAATGGTTGAGGTTCACATATGCTCTTTGTAGAAGAAAGGTGTACAGACCCAGGAGGAAGATATCATTTTGTAAACTATTCTCTTTGGAAGATGGATGGAACAAATTACGGAAGGTGAGGGGCAGAACACAGGTTGTCTTATTATGCAGGTAAAGTTCCCCAGGTAACCTCTGGGAGCTGCCCTTAGAAGAATGGGTGAGAAGACTGTCTGGGCATGGTGATGACTCCCAGTCTCTTTTCTTCTTCCTTGGTGTGATCCTTCCTGGTTATTTGATGGGGTTTCTAGGAAGGGGGCCTTAAGACAATTGGATTTCTTTAGAAAGAATCTTCCTTAGATAAGAAAATTTCAGACAGAGTCCCTCCCAGTGATTCTGGAAAGAGGATCTGAGAGACAGGGAGGTAGGGGAAAGTCAGAGAGTGACCTTGGTTCTTAGGCTTATTTCTACGGTCTTTCCATTTTGAAAGCACTCAGCACGCTGAAGAGCCAGGTTTTGGAGAGTCATTTTCTGAGCCCAATGGCAGCTTGACTTCACCAATCTCAAAAAGACCTCTTAACTTCCTTCCAACCCAAATCCCTTACTCTAACTCTCAGTCTCTAGGACCTGCTGGGGTATATTCTCAGCCAAAGGAGTTTTGGCTCACAGAGCCCAATTCCTTACAACAGGTGCTGACATCTGCTAATTCCTAATGAGTTACCCTCCTACTCAACTCTATTATGGGAGATTGCAGAGGGATTCTCTAGATTGTATTTCACTTCCACCTACAAAGAAAACAGAAAAACAGGTTTTTTTTAAAATTTCTAAATAGAATGTTATATTTTTAAAAAGCTACTGAGTAGGATAAGAGAGTCCAAAGAAAGCTACAGTTATTAGCGACTTATCTTGACATAAGGAGAGATAATACAGAAGGAAGAAAGGAATAACATTTTTCTAATATTCATAAGTGCAAAATAGAGGCTTTGGATTTGGGTGGGGGGTTGTTTTTTTTTTTGCCTCAAGCTCTAATAATGTTAGCTGTATTTTTACTGTCAATTAATACCTCTTAGTAATTGTGCTCTTTGTTTTGGAATTTTAAAAATAACTACTGTTTAAAAATCTATAGAGACAAACTTCTAAATATACCTCCTGTTATTGAATGGCCCATCATTGATGTTTGGGATTTTGCATCAATTAATGTCATAATTTCAACAATTCTGTGCTTGAACTAAAAAGATAAATGACTCATGCTATATTTATGTACAACAGAAGTTCCAGCTTTCCTCACTAGTCACTCTAGTATGTCTCTATCCATTCATATATGTAAAGGGAACTGCTTCTTTCCATTGTTTATCATTTAAATTAATGATCATTTTCAGAATCTTATAATGATCCAGTGCTAGAATATTATAAAACAAATATTCTATTAACAGTCAGCAATCTGAAGATGTAACTATCTCTTGAAATGTTAGGAATCTTTGTTTTTTATTTGCTTGAATAGAGAAGGATAACATTGCAAATTTTACTTGAATTTTTAATGTTTAAAGTTTTAAATTGCACTTAACAACTATATAGAAATTGGACCGCCCTTCCTTCCTTCTTTTCCTCCTTTCTTTTCATTGTCACTGGTACAACACCTATTCATTGTCAGTCAATTTGGCTAACACTAAAGAAACAAAGACCCAGCCTTTGACAGATCTCCAGGAGTTAATGATCTAGTTGCAGAGGCAGAGGAAGGACACAGTAAACCCAATAGAAGTTAGTAAGTACTGTGGAAGCATCAGATACTGAGTTCACTGAAGGAATTCATTCATTTTTGGAGTGCCAGGCTCTGTCTCAGTGCTGAGGATGCAGAGTACATTCACTGAATTCAAGACACTCAGCTTACAGAGAAGAATGATTAATTATAATACAATGCTATAAATCTAATGATAGAAAATTGCACAGAATATTTCAAAAAGCAAAGAACCTGTAAGTCAATGGAAACAAGGTGCCATTTTCTGGAAGAGCATATAACAGAAATGAGTCTTTGGTGATGGGCAGGAGTTAGCCAAGCAAAAAGCAGAAGGCCACAGTCACAGGTTATAAAGCATGTTGGAGAGGAGCAACAAACAAAATGTTACTTCTGGGGAATTGAGTTCTATGCAGAGAGTAGAGAGTTGTAAGTGGAGAATAAGGCAGATGACAGTCTGTAGAGAGGCCCGTGGCCACCTGAAGAGAAAGGACTTTATCCTGCCCTGGAGAGACACTGAAGTTAAGAGGACAGTCAGACAACTTTACCTGTTACACCCTGGCAGTTGTATAGCCAATTGGTTTGAGAAAGACAATACTAGGAGCTTGGGGCACTGGAGAAGTTCATGTGAGAGGGCAGGGACAGGAGTGCTGAAGAGGTTAGTAGCAGAGATATAAAAGAGGTGAGGTCTGTAGCACTTACTGGTTCGCTGATAAGAGGAAGTGATGTAGAGGGGGAAAGTCAAGAAAGACACCCCAAGTTCTAGCTTGGTTGACTAGATGGAGGGCAGTGCTAGTGACTGAGACTGTTGGAGGTGAAATAGGCATGCAGAAAATGATTACTTTGCTTTTGGACACATTGATTTGAGGTGGCTGTGTATCCTTGGATGAGTCATCACAGGTAATTAGATATTTGAATGTTGGAGTGGGCATTTGAGAGATTAAATAGACTTGGGGGTCACAGATTAAAGGGATCGTTGAAAAACTCTTTTGAGTTTTATTTTGGACACAACGAATTTAGGAAGTCATTGGAATGTAGCAATGCCCCTACAAAACTGAGAAGTGAGGTTAAGTAAAAAAACAGTAGCATATTCATGGACTGTATTTCTCTGAGAATACCCGAAGTAGGACTGACTAGGCAGTTAAATCTACGCAGGTGATGGAGGAAGATGTAAGAGATACAGGGAAATTGATGAAGGATAGAATAAAGAAGCACAATAAGAAATTGAGCATCACATGTATGAGGATGTGGGAAATCAGTTGAGGAGATGACAGAGTCATTACAGAAAACACTGAGCCAGGAAATTATAGAAAATACTGAGCCGGTTCCTGAAATGAAAATTTCTCTGGTTATCACTTCTCTTGGGCTACAAAGTAACAATTTACACTAGCTGGGGTTTCATAGTCCTCAGTGGCCCCAACAGGCTCATGCCCTTAGATCCAAATTGTGGCGTTATGATAAGGAGCTTGTTCTTCCCATCACAGAAGTTATTACTACCTGCAGCCATTCAATTTAGCACTTCATGACATACAGGTGTGCATTTTTCTGTACTTGCTTTGCATGTAAATTGAGGCAGTGGTGAACACAGTGGGTGGTGAGCTCACTTTTTTAAAATTTATTTTTAAATTGTAAGCTGACAACTTATAATTTTCCATATTTATGGGCACTAACTGTCACATTAAGCCATAGCCTCGGTTCATTCAGTCTTATGGGTGGTGACTGTCAACTCTGGCTAGCAACTGGAATCATTTGGGGAGCTTTAATTAAAGACTGATGAAATAATACATGCCTCAGAGATTATGAGTTAATTGCTCTGGGGTGGGGCCCAAGGTCTCATAAATTTTAAAAATAACCCCCAGGTGATTCTCATGTGCAAACAAGATTGAGAATCATCGCTGTAAAGTAAGAAAACACCTGCTTTACCAAATCAGAGTAGCTGCGAAGAAATTGAATAAAATAGGGAATGTGTGGGAGAGTGTATTCACATGGTGGGGGCATTGAGGAGTGAAACAGCAAAGTCCTAAGAGAGCAGCAAGAAAGGTTTTCTGTTTGGGGTTTATTTGTAATTTTTAACATTTAAAGTTACCTGTGGCAGGTAGGCAATTGACTGGAGCAGTAGGCAACCTAGAAGTTTCTGTGTTCCTGCCAGCAGCCAGGAGGTCTATGAAAGTCCCTTATCAGCAGAGCAGAGATGCTGCTGTGGCAGGCATTCTACAGGACATTGATCCCACCATGGAAGAGTTCCACCAGCGCATATTTATAGTTGCCTGCCTTGGGGAGTCTGTCTCTTTTTCCAAGCTGTCCACTTGGCGCTGTCTACTTGTTGTATCTATCTCCAGAGAGATATAAAGGAGGTGACTGACTGATAGGGGAAGTGATATAGAGGGGGAAAGTCAGAAAGGACACCCCAAGTTCTAGCTTGGGTGACTAGATGGAGGGCAGTGCTAGTGACTGAGAATTTTGGAGGTGAGGCAGGCATGAAGAAAATGATCGATTTGCTTAACATTGATTTGAGGTGCCTGTGTCACCTTGGAAGAGCTATCACAGGTAATTAGAAATTTGAATGTGGGAGTCTAGGTATGTGAAATATTAAATAGATTTGGGGGTCACAAGATTAAAGGGATCATTTTAAAAACTCTGAGTTTAATTTTGGACACAATGAACTTAGGAAGTCATTGGAATGTGGCAATGCCCCTACAAAACTCAGAAGTGAGGTTGAGTGAGAAACCAGCAGCATATTCATGGACCATTTTTCTTCCATGCCTTGTATTCTAGTACCTTGTTGAACCTGCAGGCTTAACTAGTTAATCATTGTTTGGCCTTGGGCAAGTTATTCTAATTTCTCTACTTTGTATTTCTTCATCTGTACATAAGTTTGCTGTGAGGGTAAAATCAGATAACACATCTAATGTACCCATCTCAGTGGTAAACAGATTGTATTAAGCCCAGAGAAAAAAATGGTGATTTTTCTTTTTAGTGGCAGCCACAATAATGTAGCCTGATCTTGTGTAAATCAAGTGGCAGTGCAGTTCTATGCATTATTTATTATTTATTTTATTATTTGTTTTCTTCTTCACCTAGATTTTTCCCTAAAACAAAAACATGCCTATAAGCTTTTACAGGTACGTCCAATGTAATGAACAACAGAAGAAATAAGAAAGATACCTGTGTACGTTAATTGCTTGGTAATTTGCACATAAATTATCTCAACGCATAATTTATGTCACTTATCACACCCAATAGTTTCGCTATTTCATAAAATAATAAGTTAATTTCCAGCCCACTGGAGCCATACACACTCACACACTTGGTGTTTGGAATAAATATTTATACCAGCAGACCCAACTGTTTATGGATTCTCTACCTCCACTTAGAGAGATTAGACTAAGAAAATGGTGCCCTGTTTACAGAATGAGGGTTAAACAGGACTGTTCTTTTTGAATGTGTACACTTGTTTAAAAAAATGCTTTATAAATTGCATTAATGATATGGTTTGGCTCTGTGTCCCCACCTAAATCGCATCTTGAATTGTAATCTCCAGGTGTTGAGGGAGAGACCTGGTGGGAGGTGATTGGATCATGGGGGCAGTTTCCCCCATGCTGTTCTCGTGATAGTGAATGAATTCTCATGAGATCTGTTGGTTTTACAATTGTTTGTTCCTCTCTTGTTCTCTCTCCTGCCACCATGTGAAGAAGGTCCTTTCTTTCCCTTTGCCTTCTACCATAATTGTAAGTTTCCTGAGACCTCCCCAGCCATGGCAAACTGTGAGTCAATTAAATCTCTTTCTTTTACAAATTTCCCAGTCTCAGGTGGTATCTTCATAGCAGTGTGAGAATGGACTAATAATATTAGCTATATGAATATAAGTTATTGTTAGCAGAAAAAGGAGTCTTGATCTAGACCCCAAGAGAAGGTTCTTGGATCTAGTGCAGAAAGGAATTCAAGGCAAATTGCAAAGTACAGTGACAAGAAATTGAGCTTTATTGAAAGCTCCTCCACTACAGAATAGGGTGTCCTCAGACAGCAAGTGGAGGAACGCACCGTCTTTGTTTCAAGTTTTTCTTATATAGGGATCTTGTCTATGTAAAGGTAAACTAAGCTATGCCTGTGTGTAGGTGGGCTGACAGCATGACAAAACTTATCATTTTATTGATTTAAAGAAAACTATTCCTGACATTTTAATGTGTAAATGCATCAAAGCATAACTATAATTATCCTGAAAGCATATATTGTTATGAGTATTGGGACATCTGGACTTTCTGTTGTTGTAGGAGTTTGTCCTTGTAGGTATCTTTATATTGTTTCCTGAGTAGTAAATATCTTATGACCATGTGACTGGCAATAAATGTGCCTTACTAGTTTTGAGATAGAGTTGATTTTAAAATAGTGTCAACTCTGACTCTCCTGGGCTCCTGCATCCCTGACATTATTGCTATTAGGATGCTGATTTATTGACTCTTCTGTGAAAGAAAAAGGTTGAGAATAGCACATTTTCAGTACACAGCATATTGCTCTGTTGGCACTTTGGAAACGCTTGCTGACTTGCATTTTTAAACATATCACTTAAGGCTGGGCATGGTGGCTCACACATGTAAACCCAGCACTTTGGGGGGCCGAGGCAGGCAGATCACCTGAGGTCAGGAGTTCGAGACCAGCCTGGCCAACACAGTGAAACCCCGTCTCTACTAAAGATACAAAAATTAGCCAGGTGTGGTGGTGCGCACCTGTAGTCCCAGATGCTTGGGAGGCTGAGGCAGGAGAATCACTTGGACCCGGGAAGCAGAGGTTGCAGTGAGCTGAGATCACACCAGTGCACTCCAACCTGGGCAACAGAGGAAGACTCTATCTCAAAAAATTAAATAAATGAATAAATAACTTAAAACTTTCACCTGAAAAGGATTTGGGATTCAAAAATAGTTTCTCTGTGGCATCAGGTTTAAGGGAGAGTCTCCAGAATTCTTCCCCTATATGATAATGACAATGTAATCCTCACAATTAAAGACCATGATACATTACAAGTTGGTGATTTCCCCTTCCAGGCACTTTGGCATTTCACCCTTTTCAGAGCTAAGGAGAAGTCAGATAAAACAGGCCAACAGTATGGTCTGCATCAGATCACTACTTTGCAGTAGTTTTATTGTGCAAATGCCTCATCTGATGCCTCATCTGACACCAGATCTCCTTCTTTATTAACATTTAGTTTGAATTCCTGGAAGGAAAAATCAATAATAGCAAATGCCCCTGTTTTAGCACAGCCATCAGAGTTCCATCAGCCAAATGAATATGTAGGAAAATCATCCTGGTATCAGTGGGCAATGATCTTATTAAACTATTGCACAAGGGGAAGCTGAACGTTACATAGAAAGCTAATACCAGTGCCACCAAAATCTGTCCTTTGTCACAGCCATGTTTGAAATAAAAAACAACCAGCAAAGACTTCAACCTATTAATAGTAACTGTTTTGATTAGGTATGAAAATAATCTTTCAAAATGACAAAAATCCCATAAATTACAAATTTTTTTAAAAATTGACAAATACAAAAAAATTCACAAAATCTAGAAATGTTTTTATTAGTGAATTATCTGACATGCCTCTACGATACTTGCTTTTCTTTTTTTGAGACGGAGTTTCACTCTTGTTGCCAAGGCTGGAGTGCAGTGGCGTGATCTCAGCTCTTGAGTGTTAGGTATAAGATCAATGTTGTACTTTGTAACCTAGGTTTTTTTAAGCCTGTATTTTCTAGACAATGTGTTTCCCTCTGTTGGATAACAATCAAGTGTTTTTTAATTCACTTTCAAGGTAGAGGTATGACAATTAAGATTGTTGTCAATTTCCTGGTCATTTGATACAGACGCTGCCTTCACTGTAATTAAAAAAAAAAATTCAGTAACTTCTCAGTCGTTCCATTCAACATACTTAATGCTTACCTGAGCCCTTATGTTTAGGGCATTGTGTTAGTAACTGTGGAAGGTAGAGAAAGCATTACAGCTAGATGGAAGGTCTTTGAATACTACTCTTAGGAAATAGGAGAATATTCTTTGGATCATATATAGGAAGAGATCATTGTTGAATCAATGGGAAAGGTCTATGGAGAGACAGCTGTTAAAAGAGAGGTATTCTTTTTTTTTTTGTACTGAATATCAAGATATTTGCTTGAGAATCTGATATCATAAATAGGATAATTTATAGTGTTTCATTTCCTTCATTCTCCCTGCATGCCTTGTCTCCCAGAAGTTATAACTTGGGAAGTAAATCAAGATTTCAGCTTAAATTGACACCAGAGAACTCAGAAGTTCATACCTAGCACCATCGTCGTTTTTCAGGCTGAGTTCAACTCCTTAAACTCTTTAAGATGTAAGTCTTTGCTTTGCTTTTAGATAGGTGAGATCAGTTTCCTGCCCTAAAAAGAAATATTTTCACTCAAATAGATAGAGTGAATCAAAATATAGAGTTGTTACAGTACTAAAGTTTGCATGAGAAATTCAACACATTTATTCATCTCTGCCACATAAATGCATTTCCTATCTTCAGAACAATTTATCTTCAAAACTTTGTTCTATTTGAATTGCAGCAAAATGTATTACGCTATGGGTATTTTTAATAAGAAATACCAAACAGTAAAACTGGAAAGGTACCCTACTTCCCTGCTAACATACAACGGTTATAAACCTTCATCTCAGTTTATCCTCTGTTCACAGCCGACTCAAGTAGGCAATAACAATCACTGGGCTACCACATAGCCCTTTCTCTTCCAAAAACCAATGCTTCTCTTATTTCTAAAGTGATGAAGAAGAAAAACTCAAGAGGCAATAATCCAATGTGTAATCTCATTGGCTCTATTTGAAAATCTGAAATAAAAGCACTTCTGTGTCACCAGACGATGCCTCTGATGGATTATTGACATCTGAATGGTCTCTTAACTGCTCTGGCTGCTTCACCCTTATTCCCTATGGTGGATTGATTAGCATCGCTCCAAAATCCATGACCACCCAGAGTCTCCTAATGTGACTTTATTTGGGATTAAGTCTTTACCGATATAATTAGGGTAAGAATTGAGATGAGATCCTAATGGATTAGGATGGGCTCTAAATCCAGTGGCAATCTCCTTGTAAGAGACAGAAAAGGAGAAGATACAGAAACACAGCAAAGAAGGAGATGTGAAGATGGAGGCAGAGATTGGAGTAATGTATCTACAAGCCAAGGAACAACAAAGATTGGCAGCATGAGATAGATTCTCCCTGTGAACTTCCTCAAGAATCCCCCCGTTGACCTCTTGATTTCACACTTCTGATAATTCTGTAGTTTTGTTTTTGAGATGGAGTCTTGCTCTGTTGCCCAGACTGGAGTGCAGTGGCATCATCTCGGCTCACTGCTACCTCCACCTCCTGAGTGCATGTGATTATCCTGCCTCAGCCTCCTGAGTAGCTGGGATTATAGAATTGTGCCACCACGCCTGGCTAATTTTTGTATTTTTAGTAGAGACGGGGTTTCACCATGTTGGCCGGGAAATTCTGTAGTTTTAAACCATCCAGTTGGTTGTAATTTTCTACGGCAGCCCTGGGAAATGAATACACTCCCCAATAGTCTAACTTTATTTCCTTCTACTCCAGCCCTTGTTCATTCTGCTACATTGTGTACTTTGCAATAAGTTAGACCATCCAAAGCACAATCCTGACTTGAGCCTTGACACTTGCTATTTCCTCTCTTGGGAGTATCTTTCCTTCAGATGTGTGCTAGGCTTTCTCAGTAACGTCTTTAACACTCTGAAAGATTACTTGTCTCTGAGGTCTTCCCTGGTGATCTTGAAAAATCACATACCTTCCTCCTCCCCATATACAGATAAGGAGGCCCCACTCCTTATCTGTCTTCCCTGTTTATTATTCTTCCCAGCACCTACCACTCTGACAAATATTTTACTCCTCCATTTGCATATTGTAGCTCCTTCCTCCAGTTTGCAGGCTCTGTGGGCAGGGATTTTTTACTGTTTTGCTTGTACCTATATCCCTCACACCTGGGGGGGGGTTCAGCGTGTATCACAATGAGTGTACCCAGGCATAAAGGAATAAATGTGCAAATTAAAGATATGTATTTTACTTTAAATTTATTTTTACTTAACGCATTCATTCATTCATCAAATATTTATTGAGTCTCTAAGCTCAAGGCTTTGATGAATATTAGGCTTTTTTAAAACAACGCTTAAAGTTTTAAGTTTTCTGAAGGCAAGGAAAACTTTCAGAAAACTTAAAACTTCAAAGAGTAAGTAAATAATATAGACAAAAAGCAGTAAGGGAGGGCAAGGGAAAGCAATCTAAAGTGAGAGTATTATGGTTCACATACTGTGCTGGTATTTTTAGTGTTTGAAATATTTTAATGTATTTTAATAAATTCATCATTTTATGTATATGTCTGTATTTATTTATTTATGAGAAGTCACAAAACAGACCAATGAGGGACAAGCGCCTTCCAAAACCATAAATTGCCATAGAGCCCAGGAAGGGAGAGGTCATTTCAGGCCAAGTTGTTCAGGGAAGGCTTCATGGGGGAGGTGGTATTTGAGCAAAGCTACGATGGGATGCATGATTTTGGTAGGCGGTGATTATCAGTACATGCTCCAGGGACAGCAAATGAGATCATGGATGTAACATGTGTGTACTGTGTCCAGGTTTAGTGGGAGAGAAGCCTGGAAATACAGGCCGAAATATTCTGCCTATGGTACTATGTGAAGTGGATTCCTCCAGTTCTGTTCGAAGGAGAGAGAAACAGGTAGGAAGAGTCTCTGCCATTTGAATGTATTTGAAAAACTTTATGACTCAGGCTTTTATCCTTAAATCCCTGTGCCTTATTTGTTTCTTCTCCTCTGGGCATATCCATTTTAAGTACTAAAGTCCCACACTCAATTCAAGACTCCAGCAAGTGTCTGGTCTCGGTAGAAACTGGCAAATTGGATGAATGAGAGGTATGATGGAGCCTGGTTTTCAACTCTTGGTTTGTGTTAAGTATTGAGAAGGGGAAACTTTATAAGTTCTCTTTCCCTGGTTATCTGTGACATTTGTCACCTCTAATCAAGTCATCTCTCTGCCAGCTCTGATGTCTGAACGTTGTTCTTTCTCATGCACACATTTCTTTTCAGGAGACTATTCTCTGTCTTGCCTGTAGTAGATACTTATGAAGCAGTAGTTCTTGATTTTTATTACTGCAGTTTGTTTATGGATTCCTCTTTCTTCCTCCTAGCTTTCCCTAGATGTCATTGACCCTGTGTTTACCATCTTTGCATTGCCTCATTTTGCCACAGAGCCAAGCACAGACCAGACGCCTAATGAACACCCATCAAACTTGGTTAAATGCTCAAGGAATAAGCATGATTTTGCTACTTCAACTCTCATATGCATATGGGTAAATTTCAATACTCTGTCTCTGACCAGACTTTGTAATTCAATTCTGTATCTCCTGAAATGCAATATTGTAAGTATTGTAGGAATTAAACTCTTAGCCATACTCCCTGTTGAGTGAGTGTATTTTAAAGCAAACATCTGATATCTCTGCCACTCACTTTTCTCGTCTGCACAATGGGGATGATAATAATTATATCCATATATCATTTGGGAAATAGGCTAAGATGTGAGAGTAGCTATTTGAGTAGTTGTGCCTTCCCTACGCCACCATTAGGTGACAGAACATCCCCCTTTGGATATTTGTCATTATTTCCCAACATAGAATCCCTCTACGAATCCTATTCCCTCTTAGAATTTTCCTTTCTCTGTGACTGACCCTACCACTATCTGAAGTCTAAACTTGGATGCTGTTTTTCCATTGTCCCTTTTATTTCATTGTTCCTCGGGCTTATTGATTCTTCTTTCAAAATGCATTTCAAATTTATCTACTCCAGGGAAGGTGTTTGTCCTAAACTCCAAACTTTGTCTTCTAACTGCTGCATGCTGTCTGTAGCATCTCACAATTCAACTCCCATCAGACATCACCAACCAGAAATGTTTTTGAAAAAGACTGCTTGTGTCATTTTACTTCCCAAACAGAAATTCTCCAGTTCTCCTCCACTGCGCTTCTTTTCTTCGCGCTCATTTGTTATTTTAATTAACTAACATTTTTTAAATTCCTATTTCATGCCCAGGCAGGTTGTAAGATGCTAGGGAGGAAAAGGAAAAACAAAGCAAAACAAAACAAAACAAAAAAAAAACCCCAAAAATAAAAATAAAAATAAAAAAATGATTTTGGGAAGATTCTGGAGTTCTCATTAGCATAACGATTTTTACATTCTGCTTAAATTCCTCCACTTCAATCTTTATTTTGCTCCTGACTTCAAATGATCCTGCTGCCTCAGTCTCCCAAAATGCTGGGATCACAGATGTGAGCCACTGTGCCCGGCCCCTCTCTGATCTTAATTTCCCATCCCCTGGAGCCAATGCTCACCCTCACTCCTGTCCCAGACACCCTAGGTTCTACATTCCCATGAATAACATGTTTCATTCCATTTGACTTCAAGATATTGTTCGTGCTGTTCCCTAACCCAGAATGTCCTTCATTTGTTAAGCAAATATGCATTGGTCAACCTTGTGCCAGGCACTTTCATTTCTGTATGTCCTTCAGGATCTAATTTAAAATATGCTTTGTTCCAGTTAAGTGCAAATGAAAAATCCCAGTGCCTTCATCTGTACCTTATGGAGATACTGGACACTGAATTATTTACTGCCTTAGGGTTTTGCTTACTTGTTGCGTGTCTTGTTTATACCCAATACAATTATAAACTCAAGAAATCCAGAGTCATTTTTAACTTCTTATATCTCCTTCTTCCTTTCCTTTCCCCATACCCACTTCAACCACACAATGAGCTGGCTACAGGAAACATTTTGTAAATTCTTTTTAGTAAAACAAAGTATTGAAGGAGGAGATATTGGCCCACACCCCATTACTCACTGTGATAAAGCAACTTACTAATGTTTGTTTTGTGGAAGGTTAGTTGTTTCAGAAACTTAGGTACACACAAGAAGAGTTTCCATATTCAAATATATTTGGGAAATTCTGAGTTAAAGTTAAACCAATATATTTACAGCAGGACATTAATTTCTTCTAGATGAAATTATAGTTTTCCAAACTTATTTTTAAAACACCAACTTTTTGGTGAAGACACAGTTTTAGAATGAATGGGCAACAATCACACATCCAGAATTGCCTGAGAATTCCTGGAGTTCAGTCTGAGATTTGTAATTGTTACACGGAATAACATATGACTTTCTTCCATCTTGCTACTTCATCATCTTCATGGTAGACCCTCCAGAAATAATCAAAGCAGGAAATAATAGAAATAAATATAAAGCAAAGTCAACAGGAAACACAGTAAATGGAGTCATTATGGATGAGTGAAAGGACAGTGATGGCCCTGTAAATCGAAGCTAAAGAGGTTGTTTTGCAGTTGAGTAGAAGCAGGCAGGCATATGCAAAGAGAATCAGGTTAGGATTTGGGAGACCTGGGTTTCATTTCTGGCTTTGCCTTCAATTGCCTTAAAATTTGAGCAGATCGTTGAACGTCTCCACATCTCCTTTTTGTTTTGTTTCGTTTTTGTTTTGTTTTGGTGTGTTTTCCCATTTATATAATGAAGAGATTAGATTAAATAAGTGCTAAAATACCTCCTAGATCTAATGTTTATGTTTCTGCAATGCAGATTCTTTACATTTTAGTCGGGCTTCACCTCTGCATACAAATCCGTGAAATATGCCTAAAGACATAGGGGTAGTGAATGAAATATTAGAAATCTATGATGAGGAACTCCTGAAAATGACTGATTGATGTTGCATATCCCCTCTGGTAGTTTCTGTGCTGGTTCCCTAGAGATAATAAACTCAGGTTGTTAGTTGTGAAATGTCATTTCTGTTATTCATTCTGAAGTGAGGAAACGATGGCTGCCTAGGGAATTTTTAATGTGATGTATGGAGCTTAGTCATCGCTAATGCATTGTAATGTGACTTTTCTAATGGAGCCTTGTGGAAGATTATGACTGGTTCAGTTTTGGCTCCTCCTTAAATTGTGCCAAATGACAAGAATGCAGGCATTTGGCCAAAGCTGACCAGGAACTTTCGAGGACCATCCAATTCACTAAGTTTGTGAGTAACCACAAATTTGAGCTCTAAACACATAGGGAGGAAGGTAGGGAAATTTTAGTCAATTACAGATTTTCCCACCCTAGGAACCAAAGATTTTCCTTTCTTTTATCTTGCATTTTTAACAGATTGCTTACAAGAATGAAACACCCAAATACCTTCTCCATTTGCCCTCCTAAATGTTTGCTCTAATACTCCTAAAACAGGTTTTTGCTTGGGCAAATAACATGGAAAGGCAAATAACTCCACACACAACTGTTTACCCAGTAGCTCATGCCAATGTGTGGTGGGCAGTATTGATTTTCAGGAGTTATACAGCTCTTTTAACTAAAATGGCTAAAGGTCATAGTATAGTTCTCAGGTAGAGTAATGGTCATGAGGGTATTTAATTGCCATAGTTATTCAACTCTGTATTTTTGAGATACCACCAGTAGATGGTGATTAATTAGTGACTGTTTTTGAAAAGCAAGATACAACTAAAAATAATGTAGGAAAGGACTCTTCATATCAAGGTGTTCATAAACACAATTAGAAAATCACTTCACTTTTGTGCTTAGATGATGACCATGAATAATAGTATGAAGTCAATGATGTTGTTTATCTTCAATGTTTATCTTATTTAATATGTACTGATTTCATTCCATGTGGTCTGTCCACAACCAGCTGAAGTCAAACCTTGATTATTTTGCCTGTTTCCCACAATTCACACAAAATAAGCATAAATGCCACCCTTGACACATGGAATGTTGTTATAATTGTGTGACTTGAGTTCTGCTTATTGTATGGACTCAATGAGATCAACCTATCTCCAGCAAGTAATCAGATTGTAAAGGGATTTTTGTTCCATAAAGTTACCTAGAATCATCTCGGGGAATGCTTGTGTTGGGGGAGGTAGTGGGAAAATTAAATAATGATCAGGGATATAGTAATAAATAAGAGAGAGTCCCTTCTTCCAAGAATCTCAGCTAATGGAGACTTGGAGAGGAAAGATGGGGACAGCAATAATTACAGTACTGTCTAGTAGGGGCCAATGCAGAGGAGAGACAAGGAAGATATGGGGACAGTGGGTGGATACCTGGAGGAGGTAAAACTTGGGCTCGCATTTGTGGGATGAGTAGAAATTTATTAGGTAATTAAAAAGGGAATCTTTTCAGATACAACAGCAAATCCAAAAGAGGGGATTAGATAATGGGCTGTGTTATGGGAACACAAAAATGTTCCTATGGATAAAGCACAAAGATGTTTGTAAAATGTAGCGATATGTGGCTTGTGGCTGGAAGTAGCAATATGTGGCAATGGCTGCATTGTGAAAGGTATTGAATGGCAAACAAATTTTAATTTAAAAAAATCATTGTTCAAAGGTACTGAAGAGCCATTGGTAACTTGCAACTTTTTTTCCTACTCTTTATGTATAGATATATAATTTTCATATGACTAAAAGTGGTCATATGTAGGCTTTCCTTATTTGATTCCACCTTTGCCTCTTCATTATCATTACTAAACTACTTTCTCAAGGTAATCAGTGTCAGCAACCTCTCATGTTTTTCTCAGGATTTATTGTCTATTCTCACACTGCCATGAATAAATAGCTGAGACTGGATAATTTATCAAGGAAAGAGGTTTAATTGACTCACAGTTCTGTATTGCTTGGGAGGCCTCAGAAAACTTACAATCATGGTGGAAGGTAAAGGAGAAGCAGGCACCTTTGTCACAGGGCACCAGGACAAGGTGAGTACAACAGGGGAAATGACAGACACTTATAAAACAATCACATCTCATGAGAACTCATTCACTATCATGAGGACAGCATGGGGAAACTGCGCCCATGATCCAATTGATTCCACTTGGTCCCTCTTTGATATGTAGGGATTATGGGGATTACAATTCGAGGTGAGGTTTGGTGGGGACACAGAGCCAAACCATATCATTCCACCCCAGCCCCTCCCAAATCTCATGTCCTTCTCACGTTCCAAAACCAATCATGCCTTCCCAAAAGTCCCCCAAAGTCTTAACTCATTGCAGCATTAACTCAAAAGTCCACAGTCCATAGTCTCATCTGAGACAAGGCAAGTCTCTTCTGTCTATGAGCCTGTATAATCAAAGCAAGTTAGTTACTTCCAAAATACAACGGAGGTACAGCCATTGGATAAATACACCCATTCCAAATAGGATAAATTGGCCAAAAGAAAGGAGTTACAGACCCCATGCAAGTCAGAAATCCAATAGGGTAATCCTTAAAGTTCCAAAATAATTTCCTTTGATTCCACGGCTCACATCTGTCTGGGGCAGTCCACTGTGTGTAAAATGCCATCTGATGATTACATAAGAACATCTTTTTAAAAGTATATTTCTTTACCATTTCAATTTGATCTTCTAGAAATAGCCTCTTTTGTTTGTCCGTCTTGTTTTTATTTTTTTATTTTTGTTCATTTTTGAGAGCTCTTTTCTATCCTCTGCAATAGTAATATTTATTCAAAGTCTATGATTTTGTTAGTAGCATATTTTGCCATACAAAAGATCTAACTTTATCTGGTATCTTTTTGCTTACACTATTAGGGTTTCCAGTTGTGGTTAAGAAGGCCTTCCATGTGATTACTTAGATATTCTTGCAGGATTTTAAGGTTTTATATACATGATTAAGTTTCTAATCCATGTGGTATTTGTTTTTGTATTACATAACGTAAACCAGGGGTCTGGTTTCATTTTTTTCTAGTTAAACAGTCCATTGGACCAATACTATCTATTAAATAAACCACATTTTTCCTCCACTGAATTTAAATAAAACTGTTATCATATGCTAAGTTCTTCTTTTATTTTTTGTTTTTTGCTTGAGATAAAGTCTTGCTGTCTCCCAGGCTGTATTGTGCAATCTTGGCTCACTGCAACCTCTGCCTCTTGAGTTCAAGTGATTCTCCTGCCTCAGCCTCCTGAGTAACTGGGATTACATGTGTGCACCACCATGCCTGGCTAATATTTTGTCTTTTTAGTAGAGACTGGGTTTTACCATGTTGGCAATACAGGTCTGAAACTCCCAACCTTAAGTGATCCACCAACCTTGGCCTCCCAAAGTTCTGGAATTACACGTGTGAGCCACCACACCTGGCCATCATACACTAAGTTCTATGTTCTAAGACAGGAATTGCCAACACCTGGGACATGGACTTCTACTGGTCTGTGGCCTGTTAGGAACAGGGCCACATAGCAGGAGGTGAGTGGAGGGTGAATGAGCAAAGCCTCGTCTGTGTTTACAGCCACTCCCTATAACTTGCATTACCACCTGAGCTCCACCTCCTGTCTGATTGGCAGCGGCATTAGATTCTCATAGGATCACGAACCCTATTGTGAGCTGTGCATTTGAGGGATCTAAAAGTGTACACTTTATGATAATCTAATGCCTGATGATCCGTTACTGTCTCCCATCACCCACAGAGGGGACCATTACGGGAGAACAAGCTGAGGGCTCCTACTGATTCTACATTATAGTGGGTTGTATAATTATTTCATTATCTAGTGCAACGTAATAATAATCAAAATAAAGTGCACAGTAAATGTAATGGACTTGAGTCACCCCCAAACCACCCCAAACCAACATGAAAAAATTGTCTTCCACAAAACCAGTCCATGGTGCCAAAAATGTTGGGGACCACTACTCTTTGATCTATTTCTAGTCTCAATTCTGTTTCTTTGATTTTTTTTTTCTATTGCTATACCATGTTGTTTAATAGCAGATGTATAGTACTTTCTAGTATTAGATAAAGAATATCCCTCTCTGTTTTTCAACATTTTCCCCAGCCCTTTTTATCCCATTATAAACATCAGCATCATTTGATTCAATTCCAAAAATCTTTTTTGGGTTCAAATTAGAAATGCATTATATTTATATGTTAATTCTAGGAGCAAAGACACTAGTTTTTCGCATTTACTTTCTGTCCCTTTCTTGTTAAACTGGAGGGTCTTCAGGAGTGGCTAGATATGAACAGATGTGTATTTTGAAGGCTCCATGCAGCACGAGGATGGCGGATGGATTAGATTGCAGTAAGATGGGGTGAGCAAGAAAGACCAATGTGTATTTTTTGCCACTACCCAGACAATGCTGACTTCTGGCTAAAGCAATAACAGTTAGTGTGACTAAGAAGACACTGAAAAAAGAGTCATTTTTGTAGATAAGATCAACATTAACTGGTTTTCATAAACAGTTTTATTGAAGCATTGATATACAAAAAGCTGCACGTATTTAATGTATACAATTTGGTGAATTTGCAACAACATGAGTTTTTAACAGAACTTGTGTGGAAGTTGAAGGATACTGAAGAGTCTAATGTCTCAGGGTCTTGGCTGGATTGTGACTGGACTCATATCTGTGCCATTCATGACAAGAAGTCGGAGTGAGGTAAACATTTCTAAGGGTAGAGTGACAATGAGCCCAACATTGGACACATTTCATTTTGAATTGCCTAATATTAGATGATAATTTGGAAATTTGGAGTTGAAGTGAGAAATCAAGGTTGGAAATATAAAGGGGGTATTATGGTGATAGAGCTGATAGTTTTGTGTGTGTGTGTGTGTGTGTCTGTGTGTGATTGCTCTAAAAAGACTTTGTAAAGAAAAAAGTTCATCAAAAGAACTCCTTCACTTCTCTTTAAAAACTCACATTTGACTTCATGCTTGGAAGGTAGTAGGGGATATTTCTACTTACAAAGAAGCCAGGCTAAGGAGAAATCTTCACTCAGTTTTTCCAAAATCGTTAGAAGAAAGGACAAAACCCAAGCAGCCTTGGACACTGTGATCTGAAGACCACAAGCAAGAATGAGTATTTGTTTTATTTATGATGTTGACGAAGCCTAGTCACTACTTTAGGCAGTTAAGAGAAAAATATATCATCTCTATTACTTCATGGAATAAAGACTTTCACATTTGAACGCGTTGACTCACACACATGCAACCTACACAAACACACTGGTTTACTGAAAAGCTCCTCTTTAATTTCTTCATGTTGGTTTTGCTTTTTGGTGAGCTGCCATGTTTATTTCTAATGATGAGTTTCTTTAGGGACTGTGTCTCTTCACCTCTAGTGACAATATTATCAGTATAGTCACATAGAGGTCCTGGATAGGGACTGCTTTGTTAAATGACATTTGGCAACTGCCTGATGAGGTTTAGCCAATTTTCATGCCAGATATTTAGTAACATAATGTATCATGGGTTAGATGCCAATGGTTTTTGGACCATTTCCTGTCTGTGCTTATGTGCTATGGACCCAGGGGGTGACTAACAAAGTGGCACACTTTATTCATCTGTGAATAACAGCATGTGCAAATGAAGCCTGGGAATTAGAGCTCTCCTGCCTCTGCTGGAGAAAAGAGAATGTTGTGGTGGCTCATCCTTAATTCTGTATTGGCCTCTAGGCTTATCCATGTTGATTGTTCTATCGTTCCACACAGCAATTTGAATCAAAATGTGAGATCTTTCGTTTTGATCATTATATGCAGCCAAATTTCAAATAGACATCCAGTGTGAAAACAAGAGACATTTTGCCTTGAACTAATTACATTGACTTAAGACAGTTAAAATCCTTACTCCAAACCCAATCTCTTTTATTAATTATTAAATAAACCCTTAAGATGTTACATTTAATATTGAATCTCTTGCATAATCAATCCTATAAGCCATGCTTCTTATTCATTCACTTATTTAACAAGCTTTCATTAGGGATGTACTTGGTATAATCATCAGGCTATACCTACCTTGTATATTGCATTACATGTCCTCCTTCATGCTTTCATCTGTTTCCTCCTTTCTTTGTACAACTTTCCCTTTGCTGTCTGGAAGAATAATATCAATTTGCTACAGAATTTAATTCAGTGTTCCTTTCACACATTTTGTACTTGATGACTGTATCTACATGCACTTTCAAATCCAATGTATCTTCAGAATGTTTTTAAAGCCATAGATCAATTGCTATGCCAATACTACTTCTTCCTCCTCCTCCTCCTCCTCTTCTTCTTCCTCTTCCTCTTCTTCCTCTTCTTCTTCCTCTTCTTCCTCTTCTTCCTCTTCTTCTTCCTCTTCTTCCTCTTCTTCTTCCTCTTCTTCCTCTTCTTCCTCTTCTTCTTCCTCTTCTTCCTCTTCTTCTTCTTCTTCTCCTCCTCCTCCTCCTCTTCCTTCTTCCTTCTTCCTTCTTCCTTCTTCTTCCTTCCTTCTTCTTCTTCTTCTTCTTCTTCTTCTTCTTCTTCTTCTTCTTCTTCTTCTTCTTCTTCT
>NW_012100765.1:5311081-5325092 GCF_000951045.1 Mandrillus leucophaeus | reverse complement strand
CTTCTTCTTCTTCTTCTTCTTCTTCTTCTTCTTCTTCTTCTTCTTCTTCTTCTTCCCTTCACCAGTCCTTTTTTGGTTCATTTGGCAAAGGCCATCTCATATTTCTGTCCTGCATTTACTTACATTGAGCAGACATTAGCTTTGAAATTTCATTTTCTAAAGCACTAAAGGAAATAAATGTTTTTAGACTCAAGTAAACAGTTAGAGGGATCAAAATTTTCCTGTTACTAAGGTCGTCATTCAATACAGGGATGCCCATTCTCTTCAAAGATGCTCTTGATGTACCTTCCAAATAGAAGCTCAGCAACCATGGCATGCTGCCTTGGTGAAGGGGCTGTAGAGGCAGAGTGGCTGCACCAAGGGTAGAGATGAATTTGGCCTGATTTTCCCAAAAGGAAACCACCCACAAAGCTTCTGCAAAGGAAAGGGATGGAGGTATTGCCATGGTCATGAATTAGTTTCATTCTATGATGCAGTATGATAGTCTTTAGTCTTTTTCTGTGAATTTTTTCACAGGTAGCCCTATCTTCCAAGCACATAACTCTGCCAGGCACTATCTTAGGTATTATAGATACACATGAATAAGAAGGATTATTTGCCATGAGGATTCACATTCTAGCAGAGGACACAGAGACATAAAGCAAGAGACAATCTACTTTCTTCCTTTTTTTTTTTTTTTTTTTTGAGATGGAGTCTCACTGTGTCACCCAGGCTGGAATGCAGTGGCGTGATCTCGGCTCACTGCAATCTCCACCTTCCGTGTTCTAGCAGTTCTCTGCCTCAGCCTCTTGAGAAGCTGGGATTACAGGCACCTGCCACCACACCCAGCTAATTTTTGTATTTTAGAAGAGATGGGGTTTCACCATCTTCACCAAGTCCAGGCTGGTCTTGGACTCCTGACCTCATGATCCACCTGCCTCGGACTCCCAGAGTGCTGGGATTACAGGCATGAGACACCGCACTCGGCTGAGACAATCTACTTTCTACAGACAGAATAGGTTAATTAATTTAACTAAATACAACTTCTGTTTTTTTCCTATCATATTATTGTCTTCAAATAGTAAAAAGAGATGCCTTCAAGAAACTATATAACTGAGTAGCTAACACATACAGCATCCCTGCCAATTTGTACCCTCAACCAGCATTCTACTCTACCTCCTCCAACAAGTGATGGTAAGAGAGAAAAAATCGTGTATTATTATTCAGAAACAATTATAACCCTAGAAGGTTGATTTTAATGTTGGGAAAATTTTCCAAAAATATTAACATGTTAACAGGTAACTTATATTGAGTATCTATTCTGTGCCAGTCACTGAATCAAGCCCTTTTGATGTGTAATCTCAATAATCCCTCCAACAACTTGACAAAGAAGGTACTATTATTATTCCGTTTTATTGGTAAGAAAACAGAAGCTCATAGAGATAAAGTAACTGACTCAGGTTACATGGGTTTTCAGGGTAGAACCAGAATCCAAACACAGAACATTTGGCAGGCTTTGAAGCCAGTTCTCCTGACTACTGTTAAGAGAGCTTAACCTCTAGAATATCCTCATCCTCATTAAAAACTGGCAGTAAAAATGTAAGCAACTGGTTAGTGATGCTTATTGCATTTTAGATAGATAGCTAAGTCTTTCATAAACACATTCCTTTTAATTCCCTTTACAACCCAGAGAGGTGAAGACTGTTCATTTCCACTTTCATTTATATTCTATAATAAAGAAACACTGTTCAACAACTGTTCAAGCCAGTAGAACAGCATCTTTTCTTTTTTCTTGGTCATTCTCTATCCTGTTATCCTGCTTTGTTTTCTTTACAGAGCTTTCCTCTATCTGAAATAGCTGATATTTATTTGTATATTCTCAGCCTCCCCTCACAGAATCAGAGGTTGCTTGTGTTTTGCTCACTGCTGCATCCCCTGAGCCCTGAACCTAGAACTATACCTTAAAAATGCTTGGCACCTAATTAATATCTGCTCAGTGGATGAATGAATAAACACAAAAAAGCCTGTGTGTTGTCGGGAGCTATCAGTCACTGCTTTTGCATCCTGGTAGGAACTTGACCTCTGTCCTTCCCACTGCTTTCTCAGAGAACCTGACCTCGGAGCAGGTGTTCAGCTTCTCACCCAGGCACAACTTGGGACTGTGTCTCCCCTTCTTTGGTGTGGCGTCTTCCTAGAGGCCATGACCACAGCATCAACATGAAGCAGCTCTGAAATTGCGTAAGACCCAGAAACAATGTCTGGCAAATCCTCAAGCTTCCATTAGCTAAATGATAGAATGGAGCAGCTGCACTTCAGACCTTATTCTTAAATCTGGAATTGATGCCAAATTAACAATATTCCAGCCATTACTCTTCCAGAGAACAGGGTGGATTTCTTGGCCTAAGTTTTGTCCTCTTGGCATCATATTGCCAAGGAAAATGTGTAATTTGTCTCCAAAAGCCTGCTGCCTCAGGCTACAAACTGGTCATTTCATCACGCGGAAACTCTTCCTATTTCTGTCAATTGTCATGTTTTGCCTCCTGGCCTTCAGGATGCCACTAATGCATATGTACCAATTGGAGTCTGACCCCAGAATAAATATCTGCTGCAGTGAATTGAATCTGACACATAATGGTTCCTGCAATCTAACTTTGTCTATCCCTTCATCAACTTCTACATCCCTCTCCCATGAAACTACTTATAATTTCCTCCGTGTCTATGCTGCCTCAACTCAGAGCTCTTGCTCACGCTGCTGCCTCTTCCTGAAATGTTCGTGAAACTCCCCTCTTTGTCACCTAGCCAATTTCTACCATTCCCCAATCTCTTGCTAATGCACCCATCACTTATACCAGTGTATGGTCAGCCTTGGCACTGTCATTCAACATCATGCACCTACTGGGCATCCAGGTGCCTTGCAGTGCACCAGGCACCAGGAAGTGTAGTGATGTCATAAGATAATCATGGGAAAATTATAAGACTTGCTGGCATCTCCACCAAAAATCTCTTGTGGAAAAGATGCTGGAGTTGTACAAAAATCAGAACATGTAGAATCTGCAAATTCCTGTGTATAAATCCTATTTGTTTGTAAATTAAATTGAATTTGCTTGACAGTGGTTTATTTTTTTTTTAGAAAATGATAGAAACTGGCCTGTTAGTGTTTCTGATGAGGAAGGAAATTTGCCCATAATCCTAGAAATGGTCTCCTGCTCAGGCAGGCAAAGCCTCGCTACAGGCAGAGGCGCCCACCATCTCTTCCCTACACTTTTCTATTCCACCCCATCTACCGAGTAAACCAAACTTTTTCTGAGGCCTCAATAAAATCAAGCCTCTGACCTTCAGGCAGAAAGCAGGAGCAGCCTGATTCATAGTGAGTATTACTGAGCCCTGAGTTGTGTAGGCAACAGGGGTCAGTAAAGCCCAACCAGCTGGTCTGTTTCTAACCCTGGTTTCCTGAAACCTCCATCTCTTGTGGTTGAATGAATCATAATAAGGACTATCCAGAAGAGATTAGTCATCACTCATTTTAGGAGATTGCAAAACCAGCAGTGCACAAAACAGACAACTTCTTTATCCTCACAGAGGATAATTCTAGTGGGTACTGCCACGATACCCTGTGTGGATTTCTGTGTGGGCCATGTCAACAATGTTCTACAGTTGTTGGTTTGTGTGCCCGCCTCTTGGACTGTGAACACCTTTGGAGTCTTATTCATGTTCATGACCAAAATGCCTAGACTATCTCCAGCTCCATGTCAGTCACACAGTGAAGGTTTGATGAATGAATAAATCTCAGGTCTGGCGTAGTCAGGCATGCCCGTAATCCCAGCACTTTGGGAGGCCGAAGCTGGTGAATCACTTTGAGACTAGCCTGGCCAACATGGCGAAACCCCATCTCTACTAAAAATACAAAAATTAGTTGGGTATGGTGGCACGCACTGGTAGTCTCAGCTACTCAGGAGGCTAAGGCAGGAGAATCTCCTGAGTCCGAGAGGCAGAGGTTGCAGTGAGCCCAGATGGCACCACTGTCTTGGGCCTGGGTGACAAAACAAGTCTTGGTCTCAAAAAAAAAAAAAAAAAATTAAAATAATAAATAAATCTGGCCATAATAACATAGATTACATATAAAAATCTGGTGCTTAAATGCATGCTTTATTTGTATACATTCTGGGAAGTGTGAGAGAAAGCCTCAAATTTACAATAACTTTTGGATACAATGCATTAAATGTTACAGGATTGAAGATTTGAATTTGTGTCTGTTTAAGCAAAGAAGGGCATCCCAAGAATGGTTTTAATTAATTAACAGTGAGTGAGAAGAAAGAGAAAGTATTTGTGCGGGACAGAGAACTTGCAGTTTTCTTAGATATCTTGGGTACAGGGATGGGTGCAAGTAGTGAATGAGAAAATGTATTGACTTGAAAACTGATCCTTACAGGGTTAGAAATGGGTGCAGTATTTCTACAGCCCAGCATGCATGCGAACTCTGAGTGAGCTCTAGCTGCACTGAAACTCAGTGGAGAGTTTTAGAATACAAACTGGAAGGGTTTGAGAGAGATGTGTGGAGCAGCATGGAAATAATTTACCTTTCGTTTTATGTAATCAGAGAAGAGAACTGCAAATGCAGTTTGTGTACTCAGGAAGTAAATTATCTGTACTCACGGCTGCAGTTCTTTAGGGTGACTGTATTTAACGTTAGCTATAAACTTTGTTTACTACTTGTCTTAATTTTCCCTATTACCTTCTGAAACATAGATTTAAGTTGCAAAGTGTATTTTCTTATTTCCTTTATGATATAATAAAAAACAAGTTTCTTCATGAATTTAATTAAAATTAGCTAGTTTTAAAGTACTTCTTTGGACATAATAGAGTGACATCGTCTCTCTCCCCCACCCCTTCTTTTTATTTCTCTTCTTCCTTTGCTCTTAATTTAGCTCTTACTTTCACTGATTGTTTCCGGCAAAAATATAAGGTAGCAGCACACCAACATGGCACATGTATACCTATGTAACAAACCTGCATGTTATGCACATGTACCCTAGAACATAAAGCACAATAAAAAAAAGAAAAAATATGTAAGGTAGCAATATTGTCAGGCAATGAAAACTTTTAAAAAGTCAGCTTGCTACAGAACTCAAGGTACAAGTGAAGGTACAAGGAATAATTTATAGCTTTTCATAATTATACATGTATGTGTAGTTTTTCCTTCAAAAATCTTCAGCCTAATGTTGACCTGGCAATTTCCTTCTTACCAATAAGTCACGTGTCCTTTCTCGACATACCTCACAATATAATCAACATTCCTTTCTCTAAGGTGCTTCCAGGGTTAGCATTTGAGCATCTTGCCCTTAAAGCCATATTTATCAACTTTTTTTCCAAAATGGCTAGCTTGCCTGAATCCCAATTTCTCTTGCTCCAAATCCTCTACTGTTTCTCCACTTCCTTCAGCATAAGAACCTGACTCCTTAGCTGGAAGAGCATGGCATGAATGAAGGCAACTGATCTTTGAGTCACAAAGTTCTGCATTCAAATCTGCGTCTGACACTTGAGTTAATTAATTAGCTCTGTGAACCTGTAAAGGGAGGTAACAATACCTGCAGACAGCTTTTGATGAAACCAACTAACACAGGCCCTTGAATTTCTTCACTGAGCCCATTTGTATTGAGTTTCTGCTTTCTGCCAGACAATTTGCTTGATTCTAGGGATAAATGACTCTGTCCTCCTGGAGTATAGCATTTAGTAAATGCTCAGTAAATTGGAGCCATAACTGATTACTATTTTCTATTTATGGCCATCTTCTTCTGCTTTAACCCAGTTTTCTGCCCTCATTTCCTTCCTCTCCATTCCTCTTCCAATAAAAATGATCTGTTCAGGGTCTCTAAAGGCATCATGCACTTCTTGCCACTCTGTTTTGTTCACCTTAACTTCTACTACCTAGAATCTCTTTATCTTTACTTTCTATACAGTTAAGTTCTTTTCTTTCTTTCTTTCTCTTTCTTTCTTTCTTTCTTTCTTTCTTTCTTTTTTTTTTTTTTTTGACAGAGTCTTGCTCTGTTGCCAGGCTGTAGCACAGTGGTATGATCTCAGCTCAGTGCAATCTCCACTTCCCAGGTTCAAGTGAGTCTTCTGCCTGAGCCTTCCAAGTAGCTGGGACTACAGGTGCGCACCACCACACACAGCTAATTTCTGTATTTTTAGTAGAGACAGGGTTTCACTATATTGACCAGGATGGTCTCGATCTCTTGACCTCGTGATCTGCCTGCCTCGGCCTCCCAAAGTGCTGGGATTACAGACGTGAGCCACCACGCCCAGCCAAGTTAAGTCTTTTCACACTTCAAGAATTAGTTGTCTCCAATGATGTCATTCTAGATTATTTTAAATAGCAGTTATTTCTTCATCTTCTAAAATTTTGTAGCTGTGGTCCTCACCATTGAGAAATGTAAGAATCAACCAGAGATGTTGATGGTGCCATTCCCAGGTCCTGTTTCCACATATTACATTATATTACAGGCTGCTTAGTGTTGAGATCAAGAGTACAGGTTTTGGAAAAAATTTACAGTCACTTCCATAGCATAACACAATTTCTATTATCCCATTGAGAATCCCACATCCAGAGACTTGAAGGGAGTTGGAAAAATCCCCTAAGACTGCTCAGTGGGGCACAACACAGACAGAATCCCAAGATTAATGCCTCAAGTTAATGCCTCTAGGACATGGTCAAACTCAAGTTCAGCACAGCCAGGGAGGAATCTACCCAGCAATGTGAAAAGGTCCAGGACGTGAAAGCTATTCCATCAGCTGGAAAGACTAGGTCAGTGGACCTCAGAGTGCTATTCTTCAGACCAGTGATATTGGCATCAATGGGAATTTGCTAGAAATGTACATTATTGGGTCCCACCTAAGACCTATTGCATTAATTTTCTAGGGCTTCCATAATGAAATACTACAGATGGGTGACTTAAACAGCAGATATTTACTTTCTCATAGTTCTGGAGGCTGGAAGTCCAAGGCAAGATGGCAGCAGGGTCAGTTTCTTCTGAGGTCTCTGCCCTTGGCTGTCCCCTCTCCTGGCGGCTTCCCTCTCACCCTCTCTCCCCTTTCCCCTCTCCTGAGGGTTTCCCTCTCACCCTGTCTCTCCTCTCCTGACTGCTTCCCCCTCACAGTGTCTCTCCTCTCTTGACGGCTTCCCCCTCACCCTGTCTCCCCTCTCCTAATGGCTTCGCCCTCACCCTGTCTCCCCTCTCCTGAAGGCTTCGCCCTCACCCTGTCTCCCCTCTCCTGAAGGCTTTGCCCTCACTGTGTCTCCCCTCTCCTGATGGCCTCCCCCTCACTGTGTCTCCCCCGTCCTGATGGCTTCACCCTCACCTTGTCTCCCCTCTCCTGACGACTTCCCCCTCACCGCGTCTCCCCTCTCCTGACAGTTTCCCCCTCACCGTGTCTTCCCCATCCTGATGGTTTCGCCCTCACCGTGTCTCCCCTCTCTTGATGGCTTCCTCCTCACTGTGTCCTCGCGTGGCCTTTTCTCTCTGCACTTACATGTCTGTTTCCTAATCTCCTTTTCTAATAAGGACACCATTCCTATTGGATTAGGGCCAACCCACATGACTTCATTTTACTATAATTACCTCTTTAAAGGCCCTGTCTCCAAATATGGTCATATTCTGAGATATTGGCAGTTAGGATTGCAACATATGAATTTGGGGGAGGCGGGACATAAGCCCATAACACCTACCCAATCAGAAACTACGAAGAAGGTTCAGGGATCTGTGTTTCAACAAATTCTCCAGGTGATTCTACTGAACACTGAGGTTTGCAAACCACTGGATAAACCACCTGGGAGGTTGGATAATGCTGAGCTATGTATTAGGAGTAGCATATAGGCTAACAGCTCATTAACAGTGTTCTATTTAGCCTCATATTCACACCCATGGTTGTACCATGACCTGCAGGGCTGGGAGAAATACCCAAATTATTAGGATCATGCTGGGCATGCATAGTGTGGGTCTCTTCCACCCACTGGGTGAGGTTAAGCTGGCTTCACCTTAGCTGCCCTACATTATCTCTGATCTCTAAGGCCCAGTGACAGCCCAAATGGCCAGCTAGCTGTGGCTCCCTCCTACGCACCAAGCAGGAAGCGGAAATACTCAACTACTCCATGCTGCTACCTGATTGAAGGTATCACAATGCAGCCTTTGTCTCTAACATTAGTACAGAAGGCCAAACTACCTGCCCACTGGTCTTTCTGCTTGAGTTCGTAATGTTAGTTTTCTCTGACAGTTGGAAGAGAGTAGAGGGCAGTGGGTGAGGAGAATGGAGCCTATCCCTGATCTTCATGCTTAGTTCAGCCAGCTTTCATTCTCAGCAGGCCCCTGAATTTGACCACACTTTATTAGTCTTAGTCATGATTCAAGGTCCAGAGAGTTTGCCTAACCCTATAAATCCTTGCTTCCACAAAATCTTGGTTGCATCTAGTCCTGCTTGTCTATTTGAATCTCTAATAACTTGATGCTTACACAGACTGGACTTGAATTTGCTTCTTAAACTTTCAACTTGTGATACTAGATTTGGGCTTTTCCTTTTGCAGCTTCCATCCATTTGGGTTCTAGCTCCATCCTACATACCGTTTTCTGCAGGAGTTCCCGGTATGCTGTCCACAGGCACCATGCTACAACATTTATAGCATTGCATATAACACATGGTAGCTGACAAACTTCTTTGCTGGTTCAGCAGTAGCTATATAACCAATGAGCAAACATTATAATCAGGTAGCTGTGATATCTGTTTATTTAGGATCAAAAAGGGGTTACTGATAGGACTACTCTGAAATGTTACATCTTTCTCAGGGAAATTTTTTTCACACAAAAAGTTAAATGTTAGATACCGATTATACTCATAAAAATAGCACAAGTGCCATTCCTGTACAATAATGTGCCCACTAAGCTTTTAAATAAAATTTTAATGAGTTCAAAAGTTAAACATTCTTGAATTTATTAATTATAGGGATATTTTATTCTAAAGTATAAAGAGTAAGGTTTTAGAAAGTTAATGAGAAAAATTATTTTCTGTTGGCTATCATGCCCAGCAATAGTTAACATTCCACTGTGCTCAGGGTAAAGAAATTAATTACTGTTTGAATTCATTATTCTAAAGAATATCCTGCACATTGGTGCAGTTGTTATTCTAATATCCATAAAGTTTATAACAAAATAGCAATATAAAGCCAATCTGATATGTCATTTTCATGTCCTGTTTACAAAATAAAATGCAATGAAATTTGACTTCAAGAAGTTACTGAATGTATTTTAGCACAGATTTGGAAAATTTAACAATAAAGTCAGATAGCATGGTTGCAAAATGTAATGGAAAGAGGAAAAGAAATTTGAATGTAGGAGATATTTTGGATGGGCCACTATGAAAAGATACTTCTTTTGCAGCAACAACTTAGTGCATTCTACTTACTCTGAGAAACTTCACTTCCTTCCATTGTTCCTTCCTATTTCTTTACTTGTATAACACAACAGTAAGGGATAACCTTATTGGCTATTCTGATATATTTTTGTCATTGACGGTCATATAAATATAATGGAAATTCCAAGAAAATGTCTACAATGATTTTCAAAATTGCTATTCCTTAAATTTGATCATAAAACACGGACTGTTCATACACGTCCTGAATATTTTCTGAATAGGAGTCAAGATGACTCTTGTATAACTTCAGAAAATCATAGTAACAAATCAGTAAACAATAGCTGAGGCTACAATTTGTAACTGAAAATATAGCATGTAGTATTCAACTTAGTTCCATTAAAAATGTAAACAAAGTATCAGAACCCTGCAGGAAAACAGAAAAAAATAGGCATCTGACACAATGGTGGGGTCATTATGGATTTCGTAGGATAACATTGACAACAGTCTCATAATAACTTTTTTTTTCCCTTTGAGACAAAGTCTCACTCTGTCGCCAAAGCTGGATAGCAGTGATGTGATCTCAGCTCACCATAACCCCCACTTCCTGGGTTCAAACGATTCTTCTGCCTCGGCCTCCCGAGTAGCTGGGATTACAGGTACGCACCATGGTGCCTGGCTAATTTTTTTTTTTTTTTTTTGTATTTTTATTAGAGACGTGGTTTTACCATGTTGGCCAGGCTGGTCTTGAACTCCGGACCTCAAGCAATCCACACACCATGGCCTCCCAAAGTGCTGTGATTACAAGCATGAGCCATCACGCCTGGCCTCATGATAACTTTTTAAATGCTTTTGGGACCACACCAAGATGATGATTATCATTATCTCAATTATTTTGGAGTTTGAATAATGTGTTTTATCATCTCCCCTATTGTGATTTTTGCAGCTCCGATAGCCATTTCTAAGAAGCATTTTAAATGTGGTGAATTTGCTTCACCTAACAGCTCATTAATTAGTAAATATTTTGCTTCAGCTTTAAAATGTTAATTATGGAGGCTGTGGCTTTGTGTGTGTGTGTGTATGTGTATGTATGTATATATATATAGCATAATACACTGTGATTATTCTACTTTAGGTTTCTTGTTGTCATGTCAGGCTCTTAAAGTTTTAATATTACATATGAATGTAACAAACTCCAGCTCAAGGTAAGCGAAAAGGCAATTTATTGTGAGGTGTCTAATGGAAACCCAGGAAGCTGGACATCACAACTGACCAGGAAGCAGGTACTTTGCACTCTCTCCTCTCTTGTCCCTGCTTCCCTCTGGGCATAGGCTTCATTCTTCCCTCTCTGTGGAAACCATATTCTTCCACTGCAGTCTTCATGGTGGAAAATGAATGCCAAACATGTCCCAAGTTTACATTCACTCCTTAAGAGAACAGTCAGACTCGACTCTCATAATTACATAGGTAGGAGCCCATTGGGCCACTTGGGTTGTGCCTGGCCCTGAATGCTTGTTTGTGACGAGAGGTAGGGTCAATGTTACCCAAATACGTTTGCTCCCATATAGAAATATGAGAAAGAAAGGAGAGGGAGACAGTTTTCAGAGACAAGGGTACTGGGAGAGTTATCCATAGGAAGTTCACTATAGTATGCTAATTTGATCACATTACAGAAAGTCGTTGCTAACCTATGGCTGGAGAGTCATGTTATTAGTTGAAACAATCAAAGCAGAAGTTAGAGTGACATGGAATGAAGGAGAGAGGCTGCTTCTGATCCACAGATGTACATTGAACCAAGGAATCAAATAATATCCAAATTTCCAATTGCCATCATACCTGGCCTTCACCTTTTTGCATTCCATTTTCTTTTTTTAAACATTTTATTTTTCATTTCAGATTCAGAGGATACATGTGCAGATGTGTTACATGGGTATATTACATGATGCTGTGGTTTGGGCTTCTAATGATTACACTGCCCAGGAAGCAAGCATAGTACCAGATAGGTTGTTTTTCACACCTTACCCTCCACCCTCTGCTCCCCACTTTGGAGTTCTCAGTGTCTATTGTTCCCATCTTTGTGTCCGGGAGTACCCAAGTGCATACACGGTGTTTAACTCCTGCTTATAAGTGAGAACATGCGATATTTGGTTTTCTGTTCCTGTGTTAATTAACTTAGGATAATGGCCTCCAGCTGCATCCATATTGCTGCAAAAGATGTGATTTTGTCTTTTTATGGCTACATAGTATTCCATGGGATATACATATCGCATAATTTTTATCCAATCCACTGTTGATAGGAGCTGGGTTGATTTCATGTCTTTGCTATTGTGAATAGTGCTGCAGTGAACATATGAGTGCAGGTGTCTTTTTGGTAGAGCGATTTATTTTACTTTGGGTGTATACCCAGTAATGGGATTGCTGGGTCGAAAGCAGCAGACAATGTGACACTCTTAACACATATATCAGATCATGTCATTCCTCAGATAGAATTCCTCTGATGGATTCTGCACTCACTCAGGGTGAAAGCCTGCCATTACTTTGCCCTCCTCTGCCTTACTAAATATGTCCTTTGCTCCTTCCCCATGGTGTATGCTTCCAGTCACAGTGTCCTCCCAACCTATCAGCCAGTCACATTCCTGCCTCAGGGCCTTTGTACTTGCCCTTCCATCTGGCTGAATGTTCTTTTTGGGGTTTTTTTTGTGTGTGTTTGTTTGTTTGTTTGTTTTTTGTGAGACAGAGTCTGACTCTGTCACTTAGGCTGGAGTGCAGCAGCCTGGGTGCTCGACTCACCCAACCTTTGCCTCCCAGGTTCAAGTGATTCTCTTGTCTCAGCCTCCGAGTATCTGGGATTACAGGTGTGTATCACCATGCCTGGCTAATTTTTTTGTATTTTGGGTAGAGACAGAGTTTCACCATGTTGGCCTGGCTGGTCTCAAACTCCTGACCTCAAGTGATCCACCCGTCTCGGCCTCCCAAAGTGCTGGGATTACAGGTGTGAGCCACTGAACCTGGCCCTGGATGAATGTTCTTTACTCTCACCTTCCTTGGGTTTTTTTTTTTTTTTTTTCTTTTTCAAAATGCCACTTTGTCAGAGAGGCTTTGCCTAACCACCCTTTTAAAAAAATGATTCCCCCATACTGACTATCCCCCTCCTTCTTATATATCCCCCAGTAACAACACCTTACACGAATTTGTATACAGTATACTGATTTATTTTGTTTATAACTATCTTCTGCCATCAGAATGTAAGCTCCATGAAAGTTTGGGGTCTTATTTGTTTTGTTCCCTGTTCTATGCTCAATGCCTAAAACAGTGTTAGGAACATGAAAGGTATTAAATAGGCATGTGTTGTTTAAACGTGTAATATGTATACACTGCCTAAGGATAAGGAGAAGATGCAATGCATTTTATGAACAGTTATGGGCCAGCAACCATGGCAGATGCTTCAAATGTCTTATTTATCAGCAATCTAAGACGAAGCCAATACATAAACATTCTTCTTATCTTTCAGTTGTGACTATGGAGGCCCAAAAAGGGAAGTATTGTCCAAGGTTTTAAGCATTGGAAATGGGAGTAAAGCTATGTTAGTCTGACTGATTCTTTCCAAAACCACATTCTCTTTCCCTGCTTTTAGCATCCAATCTGTCTCATCCTTCTTCTTCTCTTCTATTCTCTCTTCTTCTTCTTGATGTTCTATACTGTTCCTCATCCTCTATTTCATCTTTTTCTGTCTTCTGCAGAGTATTTCCTCCTTCCTGAGATAATGTAATGTCCGTTACTAAAATGTCTGAGAAAGGACGTCCTTTCAACTTTGTATAAAAATTATTTCCTTGAGTCTTTCCTGAATAATTCTAACCATTTCCAAATTTTTGAAGAAAAGTAATATTAACAGTCACATGCCTTTGACAACACTTACTGCCTCTCCAGACCTGTTCTCACTTTTCTCTCTCTGTGTCATCTCACACAGAGAGAAAAGCATGGAAGTTCACAGAGAGCAGCTGGGACCCAGGCTTTAGTTCTGTCTCATTCCCTGATGATACCCTAATGTGCCACTTGGTTAATACAAATCAGCAATAAAATAGGACACAGCTGTCTGAAAAGCGTCTCATCTGAAATATCATGGAAATCCCAAGTTACATGAGAGAATATCTTTCAATACTTAATTAAATAACATTTAACTCTAGACACATATTTTGTATCTTTAACATATGCAGTGGAAGTGCATAAGAATAGTCTTTAAATTATTCTATAAGTTCTCTGTTCTGTAAGTCATTGAAAATGTTAACATAATAAATTTGAGAGATTTAAAATCACTGTGAAACCTAAATTTTCAAGTAATTATTTTTGAAAAATCTCAGAAACATATTTATCTGGAAATGGACTATCTGAAGTTTATCAACTGCAACTGGAAGAGGAGTGTTGACAGTTAAAACTCACTTCAAAAAGCTATTGAGCTATAAAAATGGCCTTAAAATTTATTGCAAGGTGTTTGCCTCCTGAATAACACTATTTAAGTGCATCACTCTGCATGAGCAGATATTAATAAAATTCTGTTTTGCTCATATGCATCAATTAATAAGAAATTGAGTTAAGTTTGCTTGCTTTTCTTTTCTTTTCTTTTTTTTTTTTTTTTTTT
>NW_012100765.1:5256609-5311031 GCF_000951045.1 Mandrillus leucophaeus | reverse complement strand
CTCTGTCGCCCAGGCTGGAGTGCAGTGGCCGGATCTCAGCTCACTACAAGCTCCGCCTCCCGGGTTTACGCCGTTCTCCTGCCCCAGCCTCCCGAGTAGCTGGGACTACAGGTGCCCGCCACCTCACCCGGCTAGTTTTTTGTATTTTTTAGTAGAGACGGGGTTTCACCGGGTTAGCCAGAATGGTCTCGATCTCCTGACCTTGTGATTCGCCCGTCTCGGCCTCCCAAAGTGCTGGGATTACAGGCTTGAGCCACTGCGCCCGGCCGCTTGCTTTTCTTAATTCATCATGCCCAAGGCAATTTAACAGTTCAAGACACAGTGGGTATTCTGAATAGTGAAGCTCAAAAACCTCCCAGTATTAAAGACGGAGTGAAAGATATTACCATCTGAATTGTCATTTGGGCTCAGTCCCCATATCTTGGCTCATTTCTCCGAGGTTGGCTGCATGGACAGGCAGTTTCTTGCTTGTAGGGGGTACCAGCTGCCAGCTGGTCCAGGTTTATTTCCTTCTCATGCAAAATTATCTGGAGTTGTAGTTCATGGCTTTTGAGCCTTTCACTCTGGTCACGTGCCCACTGTTGATTCTGGGGAAGGTTCTCTTTCCTATAGGAACTACGTGGTCTAAAAGTGAGCAAAGAATCATTCTCCAAGTATAACTATAGTGTTGTAAAGGAGAAGGAGCTCTGAATAAACCAAAACAAGAGACATCTTTACTGTCCCATGGGAGCTTCTAAAGTAACTTTCACAGGAAGAGATGGAGAGGATCCTATTGTTCCCTGTTCAGAGAGAAGGCCTTATATCTTGCTTAGCAGGCAGAAGTTTTGACTTTTCATCATATGCAAACACACAAACAGAAGCAGAGATAGAATTTTTAAAAGATAAAATCTAAGTCATAGCAGTAATGGCATCAAGCTTTAAAAATATAATAAAATGGAGAGAAATCTTTAAAAGTCAGTGCAAGCTTTCAGAAAAACACATTGACTGGATAAAAAAAGAAACAAACAAACAAACAAACAAACAAAAAACAAACAAAAATGCCTCTAACTTGCCAATCCCTAGTGAGATGGTCCAGTGAGGTTTATGAAGAATGTATGGCTTTGGCTCTATATGTACATGCCTAAGTTAAGTGTTCATCACTTGTGCTATGTAATTTACTCACATTGATTGTTTTCAAGTCAATTTAATTGGCCTAAAGTTCTAGTAAAAGATTCCACTCAAGGAATGTTGGAGCAGAAATATCTGAATCTACATGGTCCCCAGTTGTCACTCAGAAGTTGCTATTGTGGGATCCAAGAAAAGCTCAACTTTGAGTGTGTTGCTGGCAGCAGTTACTTACATCAATGTTTTTGGTGTATCTCTTCCTGTGTCCCTCCTTGCTCTACTTTCTCAGCAAGGCCACACAAAAAATAGAGTGGAAAGAATTAGCCCAGACTAAATTTACACAAACTCAAATGGGAGAAATTTCACTAAAAGTGTCACAGGTTTAGAGACTTCTAGACTCTCTAAGCATTTTAATGTTTGTATGAGTAATTGTTAATTGTACATGGTACTAAAGTATGGTGATTCCACTGATTTGTGTTTTTTGTTGTTGTGGTGGTGGTGGTTGTTTTGAGACAGATTCTCACTCTGTCACCCCAGCTGGAGTACAGTGGCATGATCACAACTCACTGCAAACCCTGCCTCCTGGGTTCAAGCGATTCCTCTGCTTCAGCCTTCTGAATAGCTGGGATTACAGGTGCCTGACACCACACCCAGCTACTTTTTGTGCTTTTAGTAGAGATGGGGTTTCACCATGTTGGCCATGTTGGTCTCAAACTCCTGACCTCAAGTGCTCCTTCTGCCTTGGCCTCCCAAAGTGCTGTGATTACAGGCGTGAGCCACTGTAACTGGGCTCAGCTGATTTTTAAGAACAACAAGTCTACAACTATGTCCCTTAGAAATGCTCTCATTTTACCTTTGGTTCTCTCCCTCAACTTTGAAGTAATATTAGAAAAAGAAAATAAAGAATAAAGGATAATAATACTTAAGAGTTAGTAACTGGAGTAGATCTGCCAACAGTGACATCTGAGAAGAATCTATTTTTGTGTAGGAGCCTCTGCTTCCATCCGCAAACTGTCTGTCAGGGAATAAAACATGTGGATTTGGCCGGTATCTCACCCCTTTGCTTAAGGCTTGCATTGCAAGGAACTTGGTAGCACAGGAATGGTCACTTGGATGAAGAGTATGTGTGATTTTCACAGTGTTTAAGAGGTCACTGAAACTGCAAACTATGAAATTCACAAATTCATGGTCCTAAGTAACTGTGACATTTTTTTCCTAATATATTTATCCTAAGTATTGTGCCTGGTTATCTTGCCAATAAGGAGAATTTTAGACACTTGGTAGAGTAAGTTAATTTTTGTTGCAACATTGCAGTTGAAGAAATATAAGACATCACAGGCAGAGCTGTAAGAAAATTTTCAATTCTTATTGATGATCATATCCATAGCATCCTTAAAAGTATATTATGAAAATGAAAAGGACATGTCAACATTGAAACATGTTATTTCTATATTCATACCATTGGCTTTATGCTGTTTTTTATGCATCAAAATAATAAAATTATGTATACCGTGGTATGCTTCTAGTCAAAGTGATTAATGTTTTCTAAATTGCTATGTGGAATACCATTTAAATAACAGTTATTTCTTTTTAAATACTAGGTAAACAAAATATTAGAAAGATGTTTAGATAATATTGCCCCAATAATTAATAAATGATAGAAAAGTAATGTATACAAATACCATTTTGCTACATAAATATATGTATACATGTTCATTTGAATATATTATTATCCAAATACAGATTTCATATGTCTTATCTCTACATTCTTTTTTCTGTTTTCCAACACAAAATAATGTTTTTTATTTGAACTTGGTAAGATGTTGCAAATGATTACTGTTAGAAAAAAAACAATATGATGAGTGACTTTTTGTACTTTTACATGGGTTTTTAGATCAAATAGTCTTTGTAATATACTTAACATATCAGAAGGACTGGTTATGTTAAAATTACTTTCTGCTTCCTTCCTATTTCATTTTTGGAATTAAAGTTAAATACAATAAAGTGATCTGTTACTAGGACTTTTTCAAGTGAACAACCTATCCCAGTGCATTCCACATTTACTAAGGTTTTGCTTTTACCTTTGAGCAGTGGATTATTTTAATAAATTTGAGATAAATTGCTATTTAGCTACACTTTTTAAAAACTAAATTCTGTAATTATTTTAATTGATCCATCAATTTATTCAAAATGCTGGATTTCATAGCTCTTCTTAGTCACAGCTTAACATGAGATAAATTCCTTATTGAAGGAAAATTAATGAAGTTGAGCAATGAATCATTGAAACCTGGTCATTCGCTATTTGTAGGAAAAAAAAGAGTATTTACAGTATTTAAAGATGTTTTTATTAAACACACACACACACAATTTGTTGATCTTACAAAATATTCTCTAAACGTTTTCTCTGCAAATAAACTATATCAAAGTACATGTGAAGTATGGCATATTTAAGGGAAAAAAGATATATAAACCAGATGGTTGTAAAAGTGAGGCTTAGCAACAGTATTTAGAAACAGTATCCAGGAAACCTCAAAACATTTTTCAAAATGAATGAGTGTACTTGTGAAAAATTATTCCTTTTCAAATTCTCCCAACCATTTTCTCTAGCCACTGCCATGACCATATCTAGAGGCATTTTGAATGTTGACTACATAAAAATTATCAGTGATTTAATCTTGTATGATTCTAGAATACAAGCACAATAAGATTGTTTTTCACATTAAAATTTAGAGAAAAGAATGAACAATTTAGTAAACAGCCAGATGACTTTCAAAAAGCAAGGTAATTAGCATATATCTTAATAGGCACAATTTTCAATAAATAAAAACTTTTTTATTTTTTCTTGGAGTTATTTTTGTATAAGATGTCCACATTCTCAATATGCTATCTCCAAGATTTATTATTACAGAATAGCTATGTGTAGTTTTTTATAAAAGCATATGAGAATTTAGAAATCCAATTAAGTGCTATCTCTAAAATCTTTTTGCCCTGGAAAATTATGACTTTTTAAATGTTGTCAACACTTCTGTAAAACATTTTAGCACTTGTAGAATTATCTTCAAGCCTTAATTTTGAACCATGCAGAGCATGACATCACTGAACTTCTTCAACTCTTCTATTTATCACACTAGATTCAGAATAATTTTTGGCTTTTTCTAAATATAAATTTCATCCTCAAAGTACCAAAATTTTTCTGTTGCTAAGACTATTGCAAAGACACTAAGGGCAATTTTAAAAGTGGAATTCTGAACACATTTTGAACAGGAACATTGCATTAAGAAGGTGGCCCCAGATGACTAATACAAGAAGGTATCATTTATCATTTGGATTTTAGCATCCAATATTTGTTTTCCATTTTAATCTCTCTCATTACTTTATAGGCTTGTCTCACAATAGTGATCTAGAGTATTAAAAAAAGAAAGAGAAAAAAAGAAAGAAAGAAGAAGAAGAAAGAAAGAGTGAAGAAAGAAAAAGAAGAAACCCCAATTCTTTATGGATCAAGTGTATCAGACTTGACCGGGTGCGGTGGCTTACGCCTGTAATCCCAGCACTTTGGGAGGCTGAGGTCGGAGGATTGCTTAAGGCCAGCAGTTTAAGACCAGCCAGGGCAACATAGTGAGACCCCATCTCTACAAAAATATTCTTAAATCAGCTGGGTGTGGTGGAACACACCTGTAGTCCCAGCTACTCAGAAAGCTGAGGCAGGAGGATCACTTGAGCCCAGAAGGTCAAGGCTGCCTTTGATAAGGGAGTCCTGGGAAGGGAAGAGTGCGGTCCTTTTAAATGATACCAAAGTGCGGAAGGGAAGTGCTGGGTAGATGAGGGTGTGGTCCCTGGCTAGGGCTACACCTCCATGGACCTAGGTGAGGACAGGCACTCCTGCCTTGGCACCCAAATATTGCATTTTCGAAGACCACCTGGGCCTGCCACGCCCCCAATTCTGGGCCTATAAAAATCCGAGACCCTAGCAGGCAGACTCACAGGCGGCCAGACGTCAAGAGGAGTACATTAGCAGACAAAGACACAAGCAGCTGGACAGAGAGAGGACATCTAGGGAGCACGCTGGCTGAAGAGCACACCGGCAGATGCTGGCAAGCCGGCAGGCCATCAACCCAAGGGACGAGGTGGAGTTTGCGGGGCAGTCGGAGGAGAGCAGGGACCGCCAGGCTGCCCAGCTCCAGGGAAAAACCATCTCCCTTCTGGCTCTCCATGGTGGCACAGCTCCTTCAATAAAACTTTGCACTCATTCTCCAAGCCCAGGTGTGATCCGATTTTTCCAGTACGCTGTGGCAAGAACTGAGGATACAGAAAGCCCTCTGTCCTTGTGACAAGGTGGAGGGTCTAATTGAGCTGGAGCCACCTATAGACAGCAAACTAAGAGACCCTATAACACACGCCCACTGGGGCTTTAGGAGCTGGAAACATTCACCCCTAGACTCTGCCTTGTGGTTGGAGCCTCACAGCCTGCCCGCCTGTATGCTCCCCTAAAGGTTTGAGCAGCCCGGCACTGAAGAATCGAACCACACTCCCATCACATGCTCTTCGAGGGGAAGGAGGGAAACTCCCCTTTCACCATGAGCCATAGTTGTACCACTGCCCTCCAGCCGAGGCAACAGAGCAAGACCCCATCTTAAAAAAAATCAGACTCATTAACTTTGTGTGCTCCACGCCTTGGTCTTTCTACATGGTCCAATAAATAGCAATTTAAACCCCTTTATTCAATAGCATAAACTGAGTAAGATTTAAGAACTTAGATGAACACTCATGTTAATAGACAAGAAGAAATATATTTATGCCTGCAACTTAGTGAATAAATTGGATAGACCCTGGTTTTCTAAATAATCTTTTTATTTGTTTCCTCTGGTTATTACTCTAATTGCTATTACTGTCTTCTTTTATATTCCAAACAAGAAATATTTTTTTCTTCACTGCTCCAGGACCTAACACTCTCTGGTGTTAAGGAAATCACGAAGATCTCCACTGGATTACTACCAGAAGAAAATGTGTTTTACAAATTTCTAACAAAAAGTAGGTATTCTAAAGTTCTGGTAGTACTCATAAAATAGAAAATACACGGGTGTAAGAGATCTGCAAAATTGTCACCAGTGTCAGTAACACCAGTGTCAGTCATTCCTCAGTTTTGACTGTAGTGGAATTGGTTCCAGGATTCAAGTCCACAGTCCTCTGGTAGAGCTGGAGTATAGGAGAAGTCAGCCTTCTGTATATGTGGATTTTGCATCCCATGAATTATTTTTAATCTGCATTTGGTTGAAAAAATCTGCATTTAAATCGACCCATGTAGTTCAAACCCCTGCTGTGCAAGCATCAACTGTAGATTTTTTTTTTATTATTATTGACAGCAACATAATGGCTAACTTCTGATATTATTATGTGAAAATTGAGACTATCTCCGTTCCTGATGTAAATGCTTTAGAAACTTGGTAAATGAATGAATATTTGAATTTTCCTTGAGCCTTTCAACAAAAATGTTTCAGCAGACAAAACAGAAACAGAATTTGTTGGGTTAAAAATATTTCAAGTCCACTACTAGCAAACGGACTTAGAGAAAAGCCATTTGATCTGACACCTTCTCATTTCCTCCTCTGAGTATTCTTTATCCAGAAAGAGTATCCTCTTTCATGTGATATGCCACATAATGAGAGAGGAACATAGATAGGCGATAAAGGACAAGAATCCCCACATATACTGAATCAATTTTGACAGTAAACAGAGAGAGAGAGAGATGTCCTTTTCACATGGTTTTCCCAAGCTCTCAATTAAGGGGAGTTTGGACCAGATAATCCCTAGGATCTGTCTCTTCCAATGTTCATTTCATAGGATATTGTGATATGTTTGAAATAACAGCAAGTAAGCAAATCAAGTCTTGTGATGAACAAATAAAGTCTTCCTCATGTTACATATTGGGCTGAAAACACCACTGGTGATTTGTAATAAATTCAGAAGATGGCACACTGTAATGATCCAATCAAGTCTGAAAGTAGTTAGAAGCCAGGCGTGGTGATACATGCCTGCAGTCTGAACTATTCAGGAAGCAGAAGTGAGAGGATCTCTTGAGCCCAGGAGTTCAAATCTATCCTGGGCAACATAGTGAGATCCCATCTCTATTTTTTAAAATAGTTACATTTATTCTATTTACTGCATCACAAGAATGCATACAGCCTGAAATTCTGGTATAATTGTCATGATCCACATAAAAATGCACAATCATTTGGATACTTATTAACTTTTTAATTTGAAAGACAGGCTGTCAGAGGGATTAAAATTAGATTGTGGAGCCAACCTGATTGAGTTTGAATCCTAGCTCTGCCACTTCCTATGTGTGGAAGAAGTTTGACAAAATACTTAAATTTCTATGCTTCAGTTTTTCTATCTGTGTGGAGATTATAAAACTAGTACTTCAAGTGGTTATGAGAATTAAGTAAATTAGTATATACAAAGTAGTTAGTATGGAACCCTGAACTAAGAAAACACTAGATAGTATTAGTCTTCATTGTACACTCTAGCCTTCTTAGAACTCTCTATACACTTTGAGTGCTAGGTGAACACATTTGCATGTTTTTTCTGAGTGTCATTATCAATGACATTTCAGTAAGATTGCATTTTTATTAAATAAAAAGTTGAGAATAATCAAAATGAGCTCCAGTAGCTGTATTAAATGTACGCCTTTTGCATAAGTTTGACATAAGCTCTTATAGAGTAAAAACAAAAATCTTCATATTTTTCTGAGAAATGAAATTACAGTCTTACATGTAGGATGATTCTCTGTCTGAGGATATTAAAATGGTTTTGACAGAGATCACATACTGATGTGTGTATTTGATCCATACAATGTTGGAAAAAATATTGGAATGGCTGTTCCTATTGTTTTAATGGAAGTTCACATAAAATATCTTAATTCCCAGCTTTTTTTGGAGAAGGAGAGACTTGACAATATGTACTATGGTGATGATTAGCTAGCGCTGAACAGAAGTGGTCCCCTTTAGAGTGAGGAGCAATTTCCAGAATGCCACCATCTCCAGCAGTTTAGTTTCTAGGTTCCCCCCACCCCCAATGTGTTTGTGTCCTGCTTCTTCTATTTAGTACAAAATAATTAAAAATGTAAATAGAGACAAGCCCAGCAATCCTGTCATATAATGCACAAATGAAGTCATCCTCTAAATTACATGGCTGGTTACTATCTATTTGTTACTTTTTTGACTACTATTTAATGTAGAGACTACAAGAATTATTTTTCACAGTGAAACCTTCCATTCCTAACTGCAGCATGGCAGTCTAGTCTGTTTCCGTCACCAGCTTTCCAAATTTATCGTCTTTATACCAGGAAGGAAATTGAGCTTTAGAGTCACTTTTTAAAACTTTCCCACTTATGGTTAATTTTACAGAATTTGTGATGTTGCCACAATGCCATTCACTGTCACATGCCTGAGTCAAGAGAGTTGACACCCGCCCTAGGAAGTAGCTGTGCTAGACCCCCAGTTTTAATGAGAATGTTTCACCTTTCACTGGTAAATTTACCCCATAGCAACAAGGCCAACATTGTATTATGGATGTACATGTGTTACCGAAATGCCAAGGGTTCTATCTAGGTCCTCGCCACACAAAAAGCCAATCACTGAGATGGCAAGTATTGCCAAGAAAGGCTTTAATCGGGTGCTACTACCAAGGAGATGGGAGATATGTCTCAACTGTATCTCCCTAACTAACTAAAATTAGAGGTTTATGCAGCAGGCAAGAAATGTGACTTTGTGTGGGAAGAGAGGAAGTAGGGAATGGTTAGGAACCAATCATGATGAATGAAGGGTCTGGAACCTCATTTGTCTGGAAGTGATGATCTAGTGAGTTTCAGTTCTTTGATACTTTTGGAGAGGCCAGGGCATCCTTTCCTAAGGAAGAAACTCAGATAAAACAAATGTAAGTTTCAAGCTTTAAGGCTAGAAGGGTCGATTTCTATGTATATCCCAGAAACTGTCTCTTAGACTATTGGGTCAGTTTCACATGTATGCATGCTTTGTATTATGGATGAAGGCATAGGTAAAAGCTTAAATTTCACATTGGAATCAGGTGTGAAGGTGAATTATGCAGAAAACCTGTATTTATCATTAACATTTTTATCTAAGCAACTTTATTGAGGTCTAGTCAACATATGCTGCACATATTTAGTGTACCATTTAATAAGTATTGAAACATGTATACACCCATGAAGCCATCACAATAATCAAATGAATATAATCATCATCCCCAAAGTTTCCTTGTGTCCCTCTGTCCCCAGGCAAACACTGATCTGCTTTCTATTACTATAGACTGGTGAAATGGGAGAGTTCCCTTATCCCCCTTGCAGGATGTGTGATGGGTGTGACTCTCTTTGGCTGCTCCACTCCCCAAATCCCTAGAGGAAGCATGCAGAAGGGCAGGTACAGAGGCCCTGGGGAGTGCTTTTGGGCTCCAGCCCCATCTAGAGGTGGGTGTCTGTGACTCCCAGAGTCCAAGTAGGCATGTGTTCCAGTGTGCTCTTCCGTCTTTGCCATCTGTAGACAGCTTGTGCTAATCAGTTCGATAGACTCTCTGTCTTATCACAAGGGCGGAGGACCAGTATGATAGCTGTCTGTATCCTGAGTTCTTGCCCAGTGTACCAGAAAAATCGGATCACATGTTTGCTTGAAGGGTGAGTGCAAGGTTTTACTGAGTGGTGGAGGTGGTCATCAGTGAGATGGGTGGGGAGCCAGAAGGGGAGATGGAATGGGAAGGTGGTCTTCCCCTGGAGTCAGGATACCCAGAGGCCAGACTCCCCCTCTTTCTTACTCTGCTGCATCATTCTGCCATCACTGGTTTGCCAGTCTGCTGCTGTCTGCTGGTGTCTATCGGTCTACTCCTCTGCTTCTCTCGATGTTCACCCACTGTGTGTGTGCCTGCTAGGGTCTTGGGTTTATATGGGCACAGGATGTGAGGGCATGGCTGGCCAGAGTGGTCTTGGAATATGCAACATTTGGGTGCAAGAACAGGAGTGCCTGTTCTCACTTAGGTCTGCAAACACAGGCCCGAGGGTGGACCCCTCGCCTGGGACCCTGCCCTTCTCTACCCAGCACTTCCCTGAAAATAAGACAAAATAGTGGCATCATAGTTGTAATAACAGCTTGGCCACGCAGTAGTTGGTCCTGAGCAGGATGTAAAGACATAATTTTCTACAACATCTGAGTTTACGAAGAGTCATTGCAGTCTTTGCTCCATTTCAGAAACAGGGATGCAGACTTTTATCTACCCCGATCATGTCTAATGTGACTAATGCCTCTAATTCTGTCAACATCGAGAAAATATATTTCTAGTTCTAAGTGGGTGCAAATAAATGATATATGCAGAAAGGCAAGCAGATATCTGAGTGCAAATGTGTGCACAGGACTATAAGATTTTGAAATAGTTTCTAGGGAATCGCATCTCTTTTAAAATGCAAAAGTGGCTGCGCACAGTGGCTCATGCCTATAATCCTAGCACTTTGCGAGGCCGAGGTGGGTGACTCACCTGAGGTCAGGAGTTCGAGACCAGCCTGGCAACATGGTGAAACCCCATCTCTACTAAAAAAAAAAAAAAAAAAAAAAATTAGCCAGATGTGGTGATATGTGCCTGTAGTCCCAGCTACTCTGAGGCTGAATTGCTTAACCCCGGGAGATGGAGGTTACAGTGAGCTTAGATTGCACCACTGAACTCCAGTTTGGGCCACAGAGCAAGACTCTGTCAAAATGAAATAAAATATAAGATAAAGTATAAAATAAAATGCAGAAGCATCCATTTCTTTGTTCAGAATAGTCTAGTCTAAAGTACAGCTCTTTCTCACTCATGGTGACAGACTAAACAGCTATCTATCTCTATTTTCCAATGACCTAAGTCTGGTGTCTAATAAGGAGCAAATATTAAAGGATTGTAGAGTGACTTATGGTCTAGTGGGTCCAACCTTGGCTGCCCAATAGACTCGTCTAGGGAGTGGTCTGGGTCATTTTTGTAACATTTTTAACATTTCCAAGATTTTTAAAGACAATCTCTATTTGCATAATGGTATTTCTGAATGGACTTAACTTCTTCCCTTCCTCAAATGATATACTCACCATCATCTTGTTTTGTGGTTTTCAATCCGGGCTGTGCAACATAAATATACAGGAGACATTGTTTTTATTCTTTAAGTATTAGTGTCAGCTCTCCCCTTAAAGATTCTGACTTAATTGAGTGGGATAAGTTGAACATTGGTATATTTTTTCAAAACTTCTTAGGTGGTTCTAGTGCAAGAACCACCATCTATTCTATGATCTAACAACTGACTTTGCTTTCCTTTTCTCTGATCTATTTCTCTTTCCCATTAATGTTTTATATTGAGAGTTCATTCCTCCTTTCCATTGGTTAGCAATTCATGTCCTGTTTCCTGAATAATCACAAGCATGGGAAGCAACCATCCACCGTAGAGGAACTAAACATAGAGGCAGGCCTCCTCCAAGGCTGAGATGCCAACAGGAGACCCTGAGAAATCCACAATTGAAGTGTGTTCTTGGATCTGGTCACAGAGTCATAGAGGGTGAGGGCTTGAAGAGACCTCAGCTATTACACAACTCTTCCATTTTGCTGATGACAAAAGAGAAGCATGAAGATGACATGGATGACAGGATCAAAGAACTAGTGCTGGTGGAGCTAGATGAGAACCAAGACCTCGGGTACCCAGGCTTTCTCTGTCTCCACTCCATCCTGGTCTCATAGGAGAGTATTAGAGTCTTTTCATATAAGTGTCCAGGCAGAGAAAAACCATTCCATTCTGCATAGGTGAGTCAACCAACACTTGGGAAGTTCTTCTGTGTGTTAGGCCTTCAAAGAAAATAGGAAAAACCTAGACAGTACTGGCAGCGCTTCAAAGTACTACTTAATATGAAGATGATAGGACTTGGAGATTCTGAAACTTCTAAGTTGCTAACTTTCAGTCATAATGTTCTCTATATCAAAGACGTACTAGTTGTTTGAACACTAAATACAATTATTTATTTATGACTTATTTTCCTATTGAGAATTAATGTAGTGTATAGCCACATCTTATAAAATCAGAAGAATAATGGTCCATGTCCTAAATGTGTTATTAACATTTAAGAAACTATTAGAACATTAAAATCCTCAAGGACAAAGATGAAGGTAAAATTCAAATTGTATGTTTTATCAGCCACAATCACAAGAGGATCACATATGTAAGGACTGTCTTTTATTCAAGTTTTCTGGCAATTTTAACTTAAAAGAAATTTACTATTGTCATTGGTCTTTTCCTGGAAACAATTTTTTATTTTAGGCTATGCTTAGAATGAGTTACAAAAATTAAACTTTGTGTAATATTAGACTAATATTTTTTAACTAAAATTGTGACTCATTAACTTCCAAATTTGTGTTATTGATTATGCTAGGATCATGAGGGAAAATATAGTAAGTTTACATGATTAGTTTAGTTTTGTTTGGACCACTTCATTTATCATCAATGACAGAAAATGTACTCTTAACTTAATGGCACTTTTGCTAATGATTTCTCTCAGACTCAAGGAGAAACAAATAAATCAACTGGAATTTTCTTGATTCTTAAAAGACCAAGTGACATCTGGGGTTAATAATTTTGTAGGTCATAAAATACTATACTAGGTTTCCCCATAGGGTATGATATGTGAATATTTTATAAATTTAAATGTATATGTTTCAGATTGATTTATACATGAAAATAATAATTTATGTTTTTTAAAAAGCAATGGTTAATACTTTTATTACAAAAGCAAGGTATACTTGCAATATATACAGGAAAAAGTAACAGAAGATATAATAAAGTGATTTTTTAAGCAGAAGAACCATTATCCCACCACACAGAAACAATCAGAAAGGACATCAACCAATAGGAACTTGAACTAGTGAGAACTTCTCTTTCAAAGACTTAACTGACTGTCCCTCAGCTTTTCCATGTGTTTTACTCACTGATAATATTTTGAGTTTATAAAAATATTATAATCTATCTTCCCTCCATACATAGAGTTGTTCATTCCCTTTGGCAGCTGTAAACCGCCACACTGTGTGGTTGTTAATAAATTATATTTAACCAAACTTCTGTAAATGGACGTTGGAATTATTTTTAATTATTTGCTATTATAAACCATGTTACAATGAACAGAATTGTGTGTTTACCTGTATCCACCTGTTCAATTATTTCCCTAAGATAAGTCCCTAGATGTAGACTTGTGCATGAAAGAACACGTACATTTTTAATGTGATTCAAAGCCTAGGTGGCAAAGAACGTTTACATTTGCCAGGATTGCATTAGTGGTGCTCTTCATCCCCCCAACCAATGCTCCACAGCACTGGGCATTAATTCCTTTTTAGTATAATTGATGAAGATCATTTCATTTTAATTTGCATTGACTTCATTGTCATTGCAAATATTCATCTCTTGCAACTGTTTGCCATTCTTCTTTTGAGAGGTACCTTTTGTAATTTTTGTCTACACTTTTATTGGAGTATTCCTTGCAGTACCTATTTGAAATACTGCTATAGATTACAGATATTAACACTTTGTCCCTGCTTACCTTCCCAGCCTCATCTCTAATCTCACCAGGAATATGATGCTATAAATTCACCTCTTGTTTATACTAACTTTTTTTCCATTGTATTCATTTTCTCTGGTTATTACTGTTATTATAATGCCCATATTTAAACTGCTGTCTGCTCTCATGGGTGCTTAGACTTTATTATGCTGTTATGATCGGCTTATATATAATAAGTAAAGTACTAAATCTGCAATGGCAAACCCTCAATCCACAGGCCAGATCCAGACCACTAAATTTTATTTTATTTTATTTTTTGGAGTCGTTTAATTTTTAAATTTGTTTTGTTCCTGTTTTTTGTCTTGTTTTGTTTTGTTTTTTGTTTTTTTGACAGAGTCTTGCTCTGTTGCCCAGGCTGGAGTGCAGTGGCATGATCTAGGCTCACTGCAACCTCCGTCTCCCAGCTTCAAGCAATTCCCCTGCCTCAGTCTCCCTAGTAGCTGGGATTACAGGTGCACACCATCACGCCTGGCTAATTTTTGTACTTTTAGTAGAGATGGGGTTTCACCATGTTGGCCAGGCTAGTTGCAAACTCCTAACCTCAAGTAATCCACCTGTCTTGGCCTCCCAAAGTGTTGGGATTACAGGTGTGAGCCAACGCTCCTGGCCTGTTCCTGTGTTTTAATTTAGTTTTTCAACATTCTAAAATTGATCTTCAACATTTATTTAAAAACACTATCAAACTGATTTACGACAAAGTGTATGACTATTAAAAACCTACAGTCTTTCTCTCTCCTAAAAAACTGGAAAATCTGTCATCACTGTATCCCAGGTCACCAGCTCCTCCATGATGCCCTATTGCTTCATGGCCAATTCACACTTACTATTGCCCATCTAGGCCTGTTGACCTTTGAGCAGGGTTCATCAGGTTCAGACCTGTTGACATTTTGAGGCAGACGATTCTTTGTTGGGGCTTGGGAAGCTGTCCAGTACATTTCAGGATGATTAGCACATCTCTGGCTTCTACTCACTAGATGCTAGTAACACACACTCTACCACCCAATTGTGACAACCAAAAATATATCCAACCATTGCCACAGGAGGAACTCTATGGCCTCACTGTGAGAACCACTGCCTTAAGATTTGAGACCTCTGATCTAGATTTGTTACACCCATGGAAGATATGGGCTCAGTCAGCAACTATGGAGGTAACTTTTTGCTATTCCCTATTAAAACTGTCATCCCTATTTTTTTAGTGTGGAGGAGAGCTACAGAGAATTGAGGACAAGCTCTAATCTGGGGCCTGTGAGAAGGAGATGGAACAGCTGATGGACTTGCGTTCAGAATACATAGGCCAAAAGCAATCAACCATCAGGCACCTTGGTCCCTCTTGTTGAGTAAGATACTTGACCATGGGATTCTCTAAGCTACAAAACCTTCGTTTTGGTTAGCAGGTGAAGGAGTAAAGCCAGGGATCAAGGTTATTCATGGTACAATGAAATCAAGTTCAAATAATCTTTACATTGTTTACAAATACAATCTTTGCAATATTTGCTAGAATAGAAAACACACACCCCTGTGAAACTGTTAGAAGTAGAAATCCTTGGAGAAGGAGAACACAGAGGTTGTACTCCTGAACTGAGTTGAGTTTCTTCCGTTATTCCTTTGCTTTGGGCGATTGAAGTTAGCTGGTGCTTGAAGTTCTTTTGCCATAGCTTTTCCATTGGCCCTTGCCCGTTGGTTCAGTTGCTGCTCTTATATCTGGTACATGGTGATTCAAGAGTCAAGATTTTTCTAGGATTTGTTGCAGTAATCTCCTAATTTATGTCCAAGATAGCTCCTTTCTGTTTTGACTGAATGGTCAGCAAGAGGAGATTTTCTCTCAGGTCAAATCATCTCTATACCCTCCTGAAATCTTTCAAGGTTTCTTGATGTGTAATTCTACACTTCCCTATATTCCTAAACTGCTACAGATATTTTCTTATTTCTAAATTCCTTAGTTATTTCAATGGAACATAAGGCAAAAGAGAGTTTAAACATATAAGCTCAATTTGCTGTCTTGAAACCAGGAGAAGTCAGGAAAAATTTCCTGGCTAGCATGGGGCATATCAGCATTATAAAGTCTAACTGGACCAGGATCATTCTGTGAAACTTTAGGTAAGCTCCTGAACATAGCATGAGAATGGTCTATGTCAAGTCTTTGTCAATGGGACACGTGCTGATTTGGGAAGGTTTTGTCAACGGTGAGTAATTATGTGAGGAGTGGCAGTTTTATCAACTCCCAATTCAGTCCTTTGCTTACATAAGCATTTTGATTTAAGGTAGCAGTTATTTCTTCATTCATTTATTCAGTTAATATTTATTGAGTTTGTTACAACTGGCACTGAAGCTGAAATACATGAGTGAAAAAAGAAATACAATATTTCTTTCCTTATGAATGTATATCTAGAAGAGGAAAGGAATGCTAACTAAGCAAGGAAAAAAGTAAATAGCATAGTTTCATATAGTGATGATGTTTATGATGAAATAAATAAAGATAGGGGATAGAGAAGTACAGAAACTGGGAATACAGGATCTTTCAGATAAGGCAATAGGAAATTCTCCTAAGAGATGGCTTTGAGCAGAATTGGGAGTGGGAAGTAGCAAGCTATGTGATGTTCAGGATGAAGTATATGCCAGGCAAAAGGGGCATGAGGCTTGACTGATCAGAGAAAACACAAGGAGGCCAGTGTGGCCAGAGTGCAGTGAGCAAGAGGATATGAGAGCAATCCCACAGATCCTTGAAAGCAAAATGAGCAGTTTGCATTAGTGTTTTCCCCTAAACATGATCAGTGGCCAGTAGAGGTTTCAGGCAGGGGAGCCTGACTTACTTATTTTTCAAAGTTCTCCCTGGCTTCTGGGTGAAGGGGGACAAGAATGGAAGCAGTTAGACCAATCAGTAAATTACAGTGGTAGTGCAAGCAAGAGATGATGGATGGGGATATGCAATACATTGTGAACCGTAGAGACAAGTACAAGTGAACAGATTTGGGATATGTCTTGGAGTTAGGTGGTTCTGCTGGACTGGCAATATGAGCTGAGCAAAAGAGAAGAAGCAGGGGTCTTGGCTTTGGACTTAAGCAACTGGGAGGATGATGGAACCATTCACTGGGATGATGATAATTTGGTTAGGACAGGTTTGGGGGTTCATTTAGGATTAAGAGAATCAATAGTTCTGGAAGTTTGGAATTTCTAGTGGTGAAATCAATGATTAAGGAAAGTTTGGAGTTCTGGAAGTGACTTCATTAAGCCATCACAAAGGATCATGGGATTAGTCCTGATGAGGGGAAAGGTGGATAATCAGTCCTGATTATTTCTCCCTCTTCTTGATTGGTGTCTTATGGGGCTCCTCCCATTAAAATGTGGCCAGTCACATTGATGACCTTGGAACTTGTTAGAAATGCAGAACTATGGTCTTATTGAATCAGAATCTGCAATTTAGTTAAATTCTCCATGAGATGCCTATGCATATTAAAGTTTGATTTCTAGGAAAGAGCAGCTAATCTAATGATGAGGAAACATCCAAACTGAAGGACATTCAACCAAAAAACTGGTGATATGGTTTGGCTGTGTCCCCACCAAATCTCAATTTGAATTGTATCGCCCAGAATTCCCACATGTTGGACAGGGGTGGGTAATTGAATCGTGGGGACCAATCTTTCCCGTGCTATTTCCCGTGCTATTCCCGTGCTACTCATAATAAGTTTCATGAGATCTGATGGGTTTATGAAGAGTTTCTGTTTTTACTTCTTCTTCATTTTCTCTTGCTGCCACCATGTAAGAAGTGCCTTTTGCCTCCTGCCATGATTCGGAGGTGTCCCTAGCCATATGGAATTATAAGTCCAATTAAACCTCTTTTTCTTCCCAGTCTCGGATATATCTTTATCAGCAGTGTGAAAACAAACTAATACAACTGGACTGTAATCTCCAACAGTGTCAAGATCGTGAGGGTCAAAGGAGGACTTTAGAGTGGTTCCATACTAAACAAAAATTAAGAGACGTGAAAACTAAGTACAACACATGATCCCATTGAATCCTTTTGCTCTGGAAGATATTTTTTGGACCACTGGCCAAACTTGACTGGGAAATGGGATCTACGGGTGAGGTATATGAGAGTTTCTTTCTGCTGTGGCCACTCTTTTTATATGTCTTTGAAAAGGTTTTTTTGTTTTGTTTTGTTTTGTTTTGTTTTGTTTGAGTTTTCTGTTCCTTTGTTTTTTAAATTTTTGACTGCTCTCCAGCATTGCATGATGTGCCCAAGCTGACAGGGAGGTTTCTGGAGGTCTCCTTAATCCAAGGGCACTCTGAGCACCCTCCCTAGAGCCTCAGTGAGTTAAGAGCCTCAGCAAAGCCTTTCCAGGGACACGAGGCACTCTGCACACTTCCCTTGCATTCAGCTCTGGTTGGCATCACAGGCAGCAAGTGGGAATCTTATCAAGTGCCAGGGATGTAGCTGGAAAACAACTCGTGTAGACTAGGGGTCACTGTGGCATTCATCCCTAGGAAAGGCTATGCTAGAAAACACTACAAAAAGATTTACTCTGGGTCTGGGTTTCTTTTCCTGCTGGTTTATTTATTCCTTCAAAGACTGTATGATATTAAAATTTCTTACTTTCCTTTTTCTGTGCTGGTAGAAATTTATGTCTTCCTACTTAAAATGTCATGGTACTATTTCAGGTATACATACAAAGCACAAAAACAATTTTCACAACAATAAATGGTGGTAATTTTCTGTATATACTTAGAGAATTCATGAGCAAATTTGTCCTTTGTGATTGAAGACTTCCCTCTTTGAAAAGACTACAATCCAGTAGTATTGATGTGAAAATTCTAGCGTAGGTAATTTGTGAGTTCAGGAATCATGTGTTATTCATGTCTTGAAAGCACAGTACAAGTTCTTAAGAATCACTAATAGAGTTGAATGTCTTCTTGAGGTTAATTCATCATTCACCAAGCACTTGTTTTAGTTATTGTATGAAACTTAAGTTCCTACTTTGAAGATCAGGTTTCAGAAGATTGGATCTTATATAGAGTAATAAAAATGCCTCAGAGAAGCATTTAATTTTTATTCCATTGGAAATTATAATTTAAGTCCCCAAATACAAGTACCACCCCATCAAAATCATACATTGATTAATCGTAAGTTGAAACAAACCCAATTCATGTGAAACTATGTGCTCATTTTTATACCAGGTCACTCAATTGTATAGCTTCTAATTTAGCTGTTTCATCATGATGCATTGTGAAAATATGAATGATATACTTAGTCCATTTGATCTGCTTGCAACCCATGGGATTTCCTTTAAAGATATAAAACATTTTGCTAGTGCTTCCTTTTTTGTTCTGTTACCCACATCCTGTGCTCTGTGGAGAGTCACAGTTTTTGAAACATGTTGACAGCCGGCACAGATAAGCAGTGTACTTAGCCTTTGGTCAAGGACTGGGAACTGGCTGGTATCTGAGTCATCTGCTTAATGCAGAACTGCCCTCTTCTTAGGGAGATGCAGCCTGGTGTGTGGTATGACATGGAGCTCTATGGTGTGTTACTGTGTGGGGAGCATAGGAGACTGGTTAAAGGAGCAGTCTCTCTAACCAGTCTCCCTTTTTGTATCTTTTCACTTTGATTTCAAGTATATATAAGCATGGAGTATCCAAATGAATATATATATATGTGTTATATGTTTTTATATAATAATATATAATGAGTAAATGGATACGGAAATGGGTCCAAGAATGTTAGCAATGATTATATATATATAATTATATATAAATAATATATAACATGTATAGATAGATAGATATAAATAGATATATATTTCTTTCCCATTCTTTTTTTTTTTGAGACAGAGTCTCACTCTGTCACCCAGGCTGGAGTGCAGTGGCACAATCTCGGCTCACTGCAACCTCTGCCTCCCAGGTTCAAGCGATTCTCCTGCCTCCATCTCCTGAGTAGCTGGGACTACAGGTGTGTGCCACCACACCCGGCTAATTTTTTGTATTTTTTGTAGAGATGGGGTTTCAAAGTGTTAACCAGGATAGTCTCGATCTCTTGACCTTGTGATCCCCCCACCTAGGCCTCCCAAAGTGCTGGGATTACAGACATGAGCCACCATGCCCAGCCCTATTCATATTTTTAAGTTATTGTTATAGGAGTTGTCACAATGAAAATTTGTATAATGATAATACTGTGGTTCAGGCTCTTTCTATTCTGTTAGACTTAACCAACCTGGGTGTTTAAAATGTACTTTTTTGTTTTGTTTTGTTTTGTTTTGTTTTGTTTTTTTTTGTGTGTGTGTGTGTGTGTCTTTTTCCATGTGTAGTGGTGGGTGCCTGTAATCCCAGCTGCTTGGGAGGCTGAAGCATGAGAATCACTTGAACTGGGGAGGTGGAGGTTGCAGTGAGCCGAGATTGTGCCACTGCACTCCAGCCTGGGTGACAGAGCAAGACCCTGTCTCAAAAAATATACATATAAAATATAAAATATATATATATATAAAAATAAGAAAACCTCTGTGAACCCTCTCCCTGCAATTACAGACTCCTTGAGACCAGGAATCATGGCTTTTGTATGAATTCTGCTGTTAAATTATCTTTGTATCTTCAGCATCTAGTCCATTATTATTGGTGCTCAATAAATGTTACCTGAAATGAATACATTTCCTATGAAAAAATATAGCCTGATATTATAATATTAGAATTTGGATTGTTTTATTACTTTTTGGTTAGTCTCCAGTTTCCTAAACTTCTGAATGGGGGAAGAGGCACACTACATAGAGACTGTGAACTCAATAGTATCTGAGATAGGTCTCAACCAATTTAGAATGTTTGTTTTGCCAAGGTTAAGGACATACCTGTGACATGGCCTCAGGAGGTCCTGATGACATGTGCCAAAGATGGCTGGGGTAAAGCTTGCTTTTATACATTTCGGGACATGAGATATTAATCATTATGTATAAGATGTAAATTGGTTCAGTCCGGAACGGTGGGACAACTCAAGAGCGCGGGAGCTCCCAGGTCATAGGTAGAGAAGAGACAAACTGCTGCATTTTGAGTCCTTTGAGTCTTTGATCAGCCTTTCGCTGAATACACAATTTACATGTGAGAGGAGGATGGAGGAATAGTCACTTATGCTTTAGTCTGACTCAGTTAATCTGCATTTTTACATAAACAATAGGGCAGAGGAAGCAATCAGATATGCATTTGTCTCAGGTGGGCAGAGGAATGACTTTCTGTCCTACACCTGTGAAGATCAGCTATCGATTTACATTGCCAGGGTGAAATTCAGCAGAACTGTGTTTTAGGGTAAAGATCTTGAGGCGCCAGAGAATTTCCTTGTGGACAAATTGTGAGGGAGGTATGTGGCTTTTTATCTTTGTAGCTATCTTACTTAGGAATAAAATGGGAAGCAAGTTTGCCTGACACAGTTTCCACCTTGACTTTTCCCTTTGGCTTAATGATTTGGGGGTCTTGAGATTTATTTTTCTTTCATAAGACATTCACTCAATGCCTCTATTGCAACTTCCTATCCACCCAATACTTTTTACATTACCTAGTATTTTTAAATGCTGAACATCTCAGTGGTTCTGAGCGAATCCATCACTCTCCTCCATGACCCCTAGTGCAGGGATTTTGTGTAAGTTTGCTCTGATAAGGTAATAAGCACACTTGCTAATGTCAAAATATCTGTTGTACCTTTTCCTTGCTATTGTCTTTATGAGTGAATACCTTTCTATTAGTTTCATTGACATTTTGGGGGGTTTGGGGATGGAGAAAAGACAAACATGTTGTTGTATTAAACAGAATTTTAGAATCCGGGTAATATTGAGATCAATAGTTGGCAAACAGAAATGAATGGAGGATCTGAGTTGCCGGGTTCACTTTTTTTTGTTGTACGTGATTATGTTTCCTCATCTGTAGAATGAGTGGATTTAACTACATGAAAATTTATAGATGTTCTGGAAATAATCCTAGGAGATGTTAAATAGGAGTTTTACGAGTAAAGAAATGTTATTGCCAAATTACCTTTGATGAGACAGGCTAAATAAAGAAGTTTGATTACTTTGGAGACCTGAATGTGTTAGTGCTCATTGCAGAGACAGTAGTAGAGGCAGCATTTCCCATGGAACTCCTTTAACAGACACATGCAACTATTAATACCTTTCAGACATAGTGTTCCATGGAAGAAAGTTTGGGAAACTCTAACCTAGATGATTGCTTTCAAATTTTGAGATTCTATGACTCTACATTAGTTAACAAGGACATTTTAGGAATTGATTTTGTTAGTACTTTATTTCTAGTGGTTTAAAGATGAAATACTAGAATAATTTAAATCGTAGTGCGAGGAAAACAAAATATATACAAATGCACACACACATATATATATGTATACATACATCTATACACAACAGTATACCAAATAGTTGCAAATAAAACTAATAATTCAAGAAATATTTTCCCCATCTTCTTGGTGCAAATGATAATTCTGTCTCAGCCTGAGAAATAGAATGAATAAAGAAGCAGTTTCTCTCTCATCCTCTGCAATTATACCCCTTAGTTGACATAATTCAGAGAAGAAACAAGATGTCATGCATAGAAATATGCTAATACCTTGTTCTAATGCTGCTCTCAGTTGTAGCTTTTCTCTGAGGTTCTGTGGTTCTTGTCTACCACTGTGGCTGGAGAATACCCCAGCGCTGAAGGGGTTTTCTTTACTCTTTTCTGTATCCCATCTGCTTATTGAAAAATAAATAAGATAGGAGTTTCTTACCTTCTTCTATTGCCTTCTTGAAGCAGAGGTAAGAGGAACATTTAAAAATGTAGTCTGCTGTGCCACGTACTAGACATCCTATGAGAAAGTTTACGTGCTTCATTTAGTGATTAAATCTCCATAAGGGATTGATATGGTTTGGATATTTGTCCCCTCCAAATCTCATGTTGAAATGTGGTCCCCAGGTTGACAGTGGGATGTAAAGGGAGGTGTTGGGTCACGGGGTGGATCCATCATGAATGGCTTGGTACCATCCCCATGGTCATGAGTGGATATGAGTTCACTCAAGATCTGATTGTTTCAAAAAGCATGGCACCTCTCCCCTCTGACTTGCTCCCTGTCTTACCACGTGATACACTGGCTCCCCCTCTGCCTTCTGCCGTGATTGTAAGCTTCCTGAGGCCTTGCCAGAAGCCAAGTAGGTGGTGGTGCCCTGCTTCTTGTACAGTCTACAGAGCCATGAGCCAAAATAAATCTGTTTATAAATTACCCAGTCTCTCATATTCCTTTACAGCAACATAAACAGATTAACACAGGAATGGATATAAATATGTCCATTCACCTCAAATCAGTTTTTGGAAGGAGATGAGCAATATCTATACTTGAACATCCCCAGGTTATTTTTTTTAATGGAGAAAGAAGATAAAGTAACTTATTTTCCCACACAAAGGATAATTAGTTGGTATGGTCAGTAATGGAACTTGGGTCTGTGAAACTCTGAGAGCCAAGCTCTTTCAGCTCGAAGCACCTAACATAATACTTTGTGTATATGTGCACATTTCAACAAAAATTGACTTTCACTATGTATGCTGTTTTCAGTTGCTTAGTTCATATGCATTTTGCATCTATTTTCATTTAATGAAGCACTCTCTTATAATAACATTTCAATAAATGCAGTCTGTTTTGAGTGGATGAACAGTAATTTATTTAACCAAATCCTCTATTGTTAGGGACAGCAAACTCTCTCTGTAAAGGGCCAGATAATAAATATTTCAAACTTGTAGGCTATGTCAACTACTTTGTCGCAGTAACTATTCCACTTTGCCATTGCACTGGGAAAGCTGTGAAAGATCCAGATTTACAATCCAGATTTATTGAATAAAGTTATTCTATTTTTAAAACCCTACGTAAGTTAGTATTTGTTTGAACATTAATGTGGAAATATTTTTGATTTAGTTCAAAGGAATAGGATCGAATGGAGGAGGGAAATCTATGGCTTTTCTTCTCATGTTGTTGTATTCTTTCTCCAGTTGCCGTTAGAAAACATTTAAAAAGAATTAAATCCCAAATAGTGATCCCACCTTGTCTGAGCAACTCAATACTCCAGAGCAGATTACCCTCCTGGCTGTTTTAAAAGTATTTTTAGCAATTGACAGGATATACTTCTTAGATTAGCTATATCTAATGCCTCTTCTGTAGACAATAAGAAGGCAAGGTTTGTTAAGCATATATTTTTATCTTCCCGACACAAAAATAGGATTAGTAGAATAACAACCATGCCAAAATATTAATATTCTAAAACCACATTAATCTTTTGAATAGATGTATTTCAACATTTAACTGAGTTAACCCATTCAGTTACTTGAGAATATATACTACAAATAGTTTTTACTGTAGGATATTGAATGAGGTTATGTTCATCAAGTTTATATGTTTAAGTGTCTGTGAATACGTTTGTGAGTCAGGGCTGAAAGGAATGTGCTGTTATTATTTCGTGTTTGGTATTTATCAGTTTTTCTTATCCTTTATTTCACAACAACCATCTCAACCCCCGACCCCACCCTAAGAAGCCTTTTCAGACGTTTTTTTCCCTAATTGCCACCCAAATGAAAATTTAATACCACAGATACACTGTGTATCTGTATATGTGCCATAGATATATCTGTGCTTTATACATAAAAAGAGTAAGATTATTTCACCTCCCAACAACAAATTTTGCCTCCCTGGGGCAGTATTTTTCTCACTGAAAATGCATGGATTATAACTACTTCAATTGTTGTCCAAGGGTCATACTAATCTTCCATGAAGTATTATTTCGGGAGTATGGTATGTGTGTACTAGAGAAGGCTTAGAACCCCTTGCAGAGGATCCTCCCGGTTTTAAACTTGAGCACAAATAAGGAGCCCTTTGGGCAGACATAGCCATGTCAGACTTCTCAGCTTTCGTGGCAAGACATCATCTTACATCATTGGCTAAAGGATAATGATTCTCATTTAACCACCAACACATAACAGCTATTTTCCAAGCACTCCTGGGAGATATAACCTCAAATCCCTCTGCCTCTGGACTTATCAAAATCTGTGTACCTGAGAATAGTCTATCAATTCCTTACTCTAAAATCAATTTATTGATTTAGCCAAATCTTCAAGGAGCATCATTTTATAAACCCCTCACTCCCTTAGAGAAGCTCTTACCTACTTTTCTTGATAATTCTTTAATAATTTGCTATTAATGTCATTCTTCTACATTGAGGACCATTTTAAGAAATCACCCAAAGCAATTCATGATGGTATTTACTACACAAAAATTCTTAAAGTTATAGCTCATTATGTCCCACCATGCCCAGCTAATTTTGTATTTTTAGTAGAGACGGGGTTTCTCCATGTTGGTCCGGCTGGTCTCGAACTCCTGACCTCAGGTGATCCACTCGTCTCAGCCTCCCAAAGTGCTGGGATTACATGCATGAGCCACTGTGCCTGGCCAGTATTATTATTAATAAATTGCTGGCTAAATAAATCTTCTCTCTTTAAGTATAAAAATATTTTTTTCAATATGTTTATCAAGTTTAGACATCGAAACTCCTATCTTTTTCAACTGACTTACTTAATATATAGTTTGTGTATGTGATGGCACAAATTCACCAGTATAAACATCCATTATTTTAATATGCTTAAGTGTGAGTAGCAAGCCCTTCTGGAGTTACTGTGAAATGTAAAGTTGGTTGTTCCTTGTCATGGCTAAAAAATATCAATTGTGCCAGCAAAACATTAGTAGATTAGAAATGCTTTCTGGTCCCTACTGACCAAATTGAGGGTATACAGCGAAGGCCAAATCAAGAGTGGGTGAAATACAATAATAGTTGCTTCTACATCAAACATGGGATCATAGAGTCGTGGGATTAGGTGTTGAATTCAACTTTGAGATATTTCACAAATTTCCAATATTTTCAAAAACTTGTATTTGTAGTATTTTTAAATCAGTAAGTATATCTGTGCCAAGATGACTGAGGGATTGACATATTTGGAGCTATACGTTTAAATATTTTTTAATTTGTTGAATGATCATTAATAAAAAAAAGAATGGTTTAAGCAAATATTTTATTTTATTTTTTAACTTTGAAACAGAAAAGATTTAAGGATAATTTTTATCTTGACAATGATAATCTCAAAGAAAGTGAAAAACACTTCCAGTTAGTTGGAGGAAGCAGGTTCCAGATTGTGGTGCCAAGTGTTAAAAGATCTCAGAGTTGGGATCAGTAAGTGCAAGTTTGGGCTGTGTATTTTCTGATTGTCACAAATCCATTTTGTCCATTAATGAGTTGTGGCAAGGCTAAGGGCAACCAGCAATAGCCAAGGCATTTCTGTGATTTATTTATTAAAATGCAGGACAGAGAGTTGCTAATATGTTTATCACCAATAGTGACATAAGGTCATAATATAATGACTAATGTGAAGGAGTTCCCCTTCCTAATTTTCATAGAGAAAAACATACAAATATTTTGTATCATTATGGCTCAATAAATGTATTTGCTATAGACTTTTTTATTTCAAATCACATTTATTTTGAGAGTCTGATATACAATACTTTAAATCATTTTCACAAATCTTTATTTCTAACATTTTACATCTCAATTATTAAAAAAAAATCAAAATTTCTGAAATTTAAAGCAAGAAATTCTGTGCTCTTTTCCTTGAAACTTTCCTTGCAAAGGATGTGAAGGTAATTAGCAGATTCATTCAGTTATTTATTCAATAAACATTCATTCTTTGGACAACTATTGTGGCATCAGGTGTGTGAAACTTTTATCAGCAGAATGAGTTATTTTAAAACCTTCTATTTTGAACATATAAGATCAAAGATTAATTTATCACGTATCTTTGGCAGAACTTGCAGTAAAATCCAAGGCTTTAGATTTAGAGTTCTTATTGATCTTACCCTTTCTGGAACTTGGGAAGACCCTAAAGTTTATAATGTATAGGCTTCCAAACTAATTATCCTACTAGGGAATGTCACAGGCTCTATTCATCACTCTGTTCTATTATCAATAAATAGTTTATCATAAATCTCTTGGGCATAAAACATGAGAAACAGAATGGCTTTGTCTGAAATCTCGATTCGTTGGAAAGTCTTCCAAGTAATTTAGTAAGTAAGTCTCTTAAAACCATCTATCCAAATATACCAAGTATTAGAATATGTATCTATTTGGTTAGCTGCATTAGTTGCAATTGAAGTTATCATCTGATTAAGTTTATAGCTATTCGCTGGCATTCTTGAAGACCCATCCCATCCACCTTCCACACAGTCAGTGTAGAGAACCTAGAGGAGATCTCCTAAGAATCACCAGAAATTAGTATCACCATTAAGGATTCAAGTCCTTAATGGTGACATTAATTTCTGCAGTTCTTTCAGAAAATGACTGTCCTATTGGATATATTCTCTTTAGTTGTGTTGCATAGTTTCAGTATCTCTGAATTCACTCTTCTGTCACATTATCCTTTGATCTGTAGGAAGGGAGGAAACAGCAAAATAGATATGAGGTGGATTTGAGACTCCTACTGAGCCCACATTGAAGTTGAAGTTGGTTAAGCCACAAATCCTGACTTGAATCTTTGAATTTCAGTGGATTTCTTGTTATCCAGCTGTTAGTGATAGCTTAGAGTCAATTTTTCTATTATTCTGGAAATGTTCCTGTTCTCCAATGCCAATTACCTTGGCAAATAACCAAGGTAATTAACAATCAAATTAACCAACAAATAAACAATCCTTTAGGAAATTTCAGACAGCATACATTCTGAGTGTATTTGTAATGGTATTGCAATGCCCTTCCTAAAGAGTTAGGGTGGGTCTTTGAATTAAGACAGGGTTTAATCTGAGTTTGAGTTTCATCAAACTGAGAAAACAATTACAAGCCCTCCCAGCTAATCAAACTGGTATATTATATCCTCTACATCTATATTAATCAATTCATCCTTTTCTGAAATTGTGCTCCTTTCTCCTTGGTACGAGTACCCTCAGAATTCATTCTCATACATGTTTCTCACTTTGCTCATACAAATGATCAAGTTCCATATTTGTTTTGGTGTAAGACTTCTTCTCCCTCATTTGGCATTTTGTTGTCCCTACTCCAGGGCATCTTATGGAACTAGAGCCATAAGCAAAGGCATTCAACCATGTGGTTAGGACGCCTCCACTGGAACCACTTAGTGCTATTGCATTCAGGTTCTACACACCACTATTCGTGCCATGAGCACCTGACCTCTGACTGTTTCAGTGGACTCCCACTAAGACATGCATCCGAGGAGGCCCCACAAACAGGAAAGAGATTTGAGTGCCCTATACCAATGTGACTAGTGTTCACCACATTTTACAGGGAGAGAAATGCAAGATAATGAGAAGCTCTTATTAATTGTATCTTTATCCTAATCGTGTTTTTTTATCAGTTGTTATAAAAGTTATCTCTTCTGTTAAGACTCACACCAAATATATGACTATAAAAATATATTGTTTATAATTGATTTAAAATAAATTGAATGGTTCTAGCATATTCATATTTTATATGAAGTATGTGGGGATTTTATTCCAGCCACTCAACCTTCAGTAGCAATGAAATCTGTAGCTAAAAAATCCATAGAACAGAAACCTACTTAGTGTTTATGGCAGCAATACATATTTCAGAAGGTATTGTATGGCTGTAGTATTTAGAATTTTCACATTACTTTAAAAATAGAAATTTACTTATAAATAATTATATTTTAACATTATTATTAATGAATATTATATACTATCAATATTATAAAATTATAATTCTAAATCAATATAATAATATAATTATAAAATATACAAAAATATAAACATACTCATTACATATTTTAGTATACTACTAGAAATATAATAAAAAAATAAAACATAATAACAAAAATTCCTTATAGGCATATAAGCTGTTACCATATTGATAATAAAAATTGACTAGATCATACAAAAAATTAACTGAGTGTAGTGGTGTGCACCTGTAATCCTAGCTACTCAGAAGGCTGAGGTAGGAGGATCACTTGAACCTGAGAGACAGAGGTTGCAGTGAGCCAACATCACGGCACTGCGCTCCAGCCTGGGTGACAGAACAAGACTCTTTCTCAAAAGAAAAAAAAAGAAAAAAAGAAAAAAGAAATAGATCATGTTGCACATAATAATAAGGTTTATTGACATTATTTTCCAAAGTATAGTTTTAAAAAAGTAATCATATAGCATGTGATTCTTTGCTATGATCAAACCTTAATTAACTAGCTGTTATTTTTATTTTTTTATTTTTTATTTTTTTGAGATGGAGTTTCACGCTTGTTGCCCAGGCTGGATTGCAATGGCACGATCTCGGCTCACTGCAACCTCCACCTCCTGGGTTCAAGCAATTCTCCTGCCTCAGTCTCCCGAGTACCTGGGATTACAGCCATGGCCCCCACGCACGGCTAATTTTTGTATTATTAGTAGAGATGAGGTTTCACCATGTCAGCCAGGCTGGTCTCAAACTCCTGACCTCAGGTGATCCACCCACCTCAGCCTCCCAAAATGCTGGGATTACAAGAATGGGCTACCACGCCCAGTCAACTAGCTGTTATTCTTTACAACTTATAACATCATATATGGCCAAAAATAAGGCAAGATGATTTCCCAAATTATATCTTAAAAAAGAGATAGTTATCTTAACATTGGAGTCCCTACAGTTCTCTTATAAGGAAACAATCATCAAATTAATTTGATAAAAGTGTATTTTGAGAAGGAAAGACATATTTGCCTGAAATTACATTAGTCAGTGTTAGTTTAGATGCCTAGAAAAAAATACCTTATAATTGGTTAAAAGGCCAGCGAAGGAATTTAAGATGACTTAATAGTCATTCCTGAATATATGACATCACAGCTTGAAGTGTTTGCAGTTTAAAAAGTAGCAAAAGTAACAAAAACACTGGTTTTAGGTAATAGCTTTTGGGAAAATGGAGAAATCACCATATATTCATTTGTACTTATGAATGGTAAGTACAAATGGTAAGCCCATATGACATTTTATTTTGCAGCTCACCATAAAGCTACCAGCAAAGCAAATATAATTATAAATTTTATATGGCTTTGCATATGACTATACTTATGTCCACACATACAATTATATATGCTAATAAATGACTATATTTATGTATGCGTATTGTCATATGACTTGTAGAAAATGAATTATTCTTTCCTGTGTGCTTAGTTCTTATTTTTATAACTTTTCTTCTCTTTAACCAATTTTTGTTCTTGTAATTATTTCTAAAATTCTGCTTATAGGTTTTTTTAATAAAGATGTCAAATATTCATAGACAGGATCATGGCATACCCACACTACTGTGACTTCTTGGCAAGTTAGGACTTTCATAAAGGCTATATGTGAACATTACTCGTGACATTATTTGGACCTTTCCCACAGCATGCTCCTCTAACATAAGAAGAAAAAATTAGACAAAATTACAATAATTTCTAATAAGGTCCAAGTATATCTTCATTACACTTTCTAAAAAACAGGCAAAATGAGGTTGGAACTGGGAAGGTTAAGACCTCACCACAGAGTAGATGCTGTAGGTACAATTGTGAAAACATAGCCAGTTTAATGAGAATATATCTAAAATAGGTCTTTATGTGCTATACATTTAAAGTAATTTGCCAGTAGAAAGTATCTTAAGCATATATATTTCTCAAAGTTACATCTTCGTTGTGAAAAAAACTAGCATGGCCTGGAAGTCCAGTCTTATGACTTGTTAGTCATGCTGTGAGGTTTTCTGAAACTGGAGAAGGGTGGATTTTGATTTGTGATTAGACAGACTTCTTCACATGAACAGAAAATCAGCAGGAGGTAGAGGCACACCGGTGCATAACTTTCTGGTGAAGCCTTCCCTGCAATCGCAAGAAAAGGGTTACAAAATCTCAGATCTCATCAGTGAGGGGGTCAAGCCAAGAGAAATTTTTAACAGGATAGTGAAGGATGAAAGGCATTGTCATGACCAGAAGGTCAGTGGCTCATGCTACTGAAGACAAGAGAGAAGAAACCAAATATATTTGTTACTTAAAGCTTAAAATGCTGATTTTCTCTTAGAGCACACCTTTATTTTTCCTTCATGTTCTGCACTGCATCCCCCATACCTGGCAGTGTACCAGGCACAAGTTGCTTCATAAATGTTTGTTGAATGAATAAATCATTGTGCGAACCTATCAAATCTTTTTTCATTCTGCATTTCAATTCACTTTCTCCACTGCTTATAGATCATTATATTAAAGTATATATAAATACTTTAATAAAGCATAATGTTTTCTCTATAGAACAAATATCTTTTGTTTCCTTTTGTGTATTTTAAGTGTAATTTAAAATTAATTTTATTTTTATTAAGGTAATATATCTCATAACTTAAAACAAAATCAAAATCTACGGTTCTTGTGGAACAGTGCAGGTCTCCTCCTAAGCCTTGATCTTAATCCCCCAGGCAAACATTTGACTCTCTCAGTAGCTTTTTAACTGTACTTTTATATTTCTAACTGGTTTGCTTATCCTGCTATTTCTTTAGCAACTTTACACATTATTTATTGATTTTTGTTATAATAGTTGAGGGTTTAGTTGTCTTACATGCACATATACATGGAGAGTCTTTCCCTCTGCCATCCTCCACCTGTAGTTTTATTATAGTTTAGGGTTAATACTCTTGTCAGTGTTCCCAACATTTTTATTATGTCCAGATCTGAACAAAGTGGTATTCTATCATAATGTTTCTTTTCTCTTGCAACTTTTTGTTTCTCATGGAGTTAATAATGTCCTTTTAAAATTAATTCAGCACACTCTGTACCTATTGTATATTATTCACAATTGCCTCCAAATGATCTTAACAACTGTAACAGAATGATCTAACTGTGGTAACAACTCTAAAATATCTTCTTGGCATTATACAATACAAGTTTACTTCTAGCTCATGTGGTAGTCCAGCATGTGGCAGCTGGGGTTGCCATGTCACACCCTAGTTCAGGGTCATGACTTTTCGTCTAGGGGCTGTCATGTCTTCTAGGGCCTTAGAGCTCTTCGTTGGTTCTTTGCATCTGCACACTAATAAGGGAAGAGGGGAAGTGTAGAGGATCTCAGGGCATACCCTGGAAGTGACGTACATGACTTCTGCCCACAATCCATGAACCAGACCTCAGTGACATGCGTAAGAAATGAAATCTAGAAATCTAGTGTGGTGCTCAGGAAAAAGAGCAGAACATGGAATCTGGTGGGTACTTCCCACTATCTACTGTATTTTCAAATGCACATGTGTATCAAACAATCTATCATTTTCTTTTCATTTTTTTTTTCTTGGAGACATTCCTGCTGCAGACCATCTCTTCACCTCTCTTTAGGCCTGCTTCACACTTATTGCTCTGGAGAATTTATTTTACTGCCTTTTATGTTGGGCCTGCATTTTTGGGGTTTCATCTCTTCCTCTTTCTTGATTTACAAGCTTATTTGGGGAACTGCTACTTTAAAATGGCACACAGGATGTGTATTTTTTAAGTCCATGTATATCTGAAAATTTTTTAAAATCAAGCTTGGCTGACAGTTTGTCTTGGTATACAATTCTAAGTTCAAAATAATTTCATTTAAAAATGTGAAGGCATTCAAAGAAACTTCTGGATCCATTATTGCTCTTGAGAAATCGGATGCATTTATTTTTTCCTTTGTATGTGATTGGCTTTATGTTTCTGGAAGATGTTTTAGGTTTTTCTCTTTATTCCTGCATTTCTTTTATCTCAGAATGATATATCTCAATGAGTTTAATTATTTGATTAATTTAAAGGATTGTTCTCCTGGATGTTTAGTGAAACTTTTGACCCCCAAAGTTCATCATCTTCATTTCTGGTGTTGTTTTTGCATTTTTTTTTCAAATTAGTCTTTTTATCCTTTTCTGTATAGAAAGAACTCTTTTCTAGAGCTTTCTGAGATTTCCATTAGTCAGAATTTTTTTCCATTTAAAAAAAATTTCTACAGCTTTTTGCTCTACTTTCCTGAAGATTTTTCAACTTAGTCTTCTCACCCATCTGTCAGTTTTTTGTAAATGTTGAGTATATTTTCAATTTCAAAAGATTTTTTTCCTGTTTTGTGTATAAATTTCTTTTTTTATTCATTATCTCTAGGAGCAGGGTAAAAAGGCATGTGTTCAGTTCATCTTGTTGAACCACAAATTACTCTAGTTTACTTTCTCCAGAAAATAAACCTCCAGTCTCCTGGAAGCTGGATTGAGCAGATGGAGGAACTTATGGTTGGTTGATTGTGTGACAGTGGGGAAGGGAACTTTGGGTCCAAGCATTCCAGTAAACAGACGTACAACCAAACCCCTGTGTTTACCCCACCACCTGGCCTCCTTCTATGCTGAGATTTCTGCCTCCTAGGCCTGAGTCTGCCCAGGTTTTGCAGGAAGAATTGGCTTGCTTTTTATCCGTAATCTCTCCTGCAGGCATGCAATGTATAGAATCCTCTGCTCTTCCAAATCAGCCACCACGCCTCCATCTGATTTAGCTTCTTCCAAAATTCATTGCAAGTTTATCTGTTATTTTATCTGCTTATTTGACTTTGTGGTTCAGTAACATTTTTAAAAATTCATTTATTCTTGTAATAAAGCAGTTTGAAGAGAGATGAAATACATGTGATAATTTTGCCATTTGTAACGACGTATCACCCCATGTACATTAGCGTTTACCTCAGTGCCATATTGATTGAATTAGACAGATGTTATGTCTAGTTAGGTTGGGCTACATAAACTCCAGGTAAGGAAGACCTTATTACTATTATCGTGACACATAATGCTGTCCCCGTGTTTTCACTGGTTTTCTATTATTTTTTATTCTGCTCTACCTCTGGTCAAAGTGGTCTTCGTGGAGTGGCCAAGCAATATTTCTCTTGTGTCTTCCTACTCTTTCTCTTTCTTGGAACCCCTCTTCCCAGGGAAGGAAATGCTCCGCCACTCTCTGGTAGTGTCACTATGTTAACACTACTGGATCTGAGCCTTGGAACCTCAGAGACAGGACTCTATGTGGCAAGTCACTCCAGGAGAGCTATTCCTGCAAGAGTTGGTCCTATAAAGCAGGTGATACACTTATCTAGGGAAAGGTGGCAAGGAGAGTAATCAATAAATGTGTGCGTCAGATTTTCTCATGGCAGAAATTTTTTCTAGAAGTTGCAAGTAGGTAGCACAATGCAGTGACCACTATGAGCTCGGCATTCAGGATCAATAGACCTGACTTCCACCTTTTGAACTTCATCACTTTGGACAGATTTACTGCGACTTTCTCAACCTCAGTTACCTCATTCTGAAAACAGAGACAATAAATATAATAGATGCCTTGCCTATTTCACAGTAATGTTGTGAAAGTCAAATGAGATGAAACTATATTGCGTACAGGAAATAATAGCTATTAGGATTAATGTCAGTGGTGAACACATGAACTAGGTAAAGAATATGGGTTATCATTGTATAGCACAGAGGGTGATTTTAAATCAATGTGTTAACAGTGGAAAAGATTTAAGTTTCTTATGTTCTTTCTTTTATTTCTGTCTGGGACCATAGACACATACTTGTTATACACATAGATATTGCTGTTAAATGCAAAGTAGATTTATCATAAATATAGATTCCAAGCATACATACTTTCAAAAATCTACAATCTGAGCCTCATATGTTTTTATGTAGTAGATCCAAAATAATTTTTATGAACTGGATCTTACTTGGCGAAAATGGAGTAGATTAAGTGTTACCAAATTATAAGTATAGCCAACAGGTTCATAGAACTTACTGTGCTAGGCACGTTCTATGCACATTACTGATATGAAGTCAATTCCTCACAATAACATTATGAAGGTATTATTACTCTTCTTTTCAACTTTCAAGAACATTGAAGGACATAAAATAGAACTTCTTTAATAGTTTCATAATAGAATAGACAGATTTCTATGAGACCAAAATGTTTTCTCTAATACTCAATTTTTCCACTACTTTGCTATTGTTTGTTTTGTGTTTTGGTTTGGGCTATTCCTTTGCTCCTTTCTACAAGAAATTCTCTGGAAGCTGATAACAGCAGTGCCTCCCAGATTGTCTGTAGGGCATTGAATAAGAACTAAGTTAAGCAATTAAAATTCAAGCAGTCATTGACATCTCGTTGTTTACTAATATGAATCCAAGTCACAGGTTTGGAACTTCTAAATTCTGTTCACAGAGGAGTAAATCGGTTGCTACTATAATGTACCCAAGCTTGTATTCTTACCTTTACTACCAGTCTGTAAATTAGGGATGTCTGAATGTGCCTAAAATGTAATCCCAAGACGGGCAGCCAGGATCGTTGCTTTGTGGACGAATCTAATGTGTTTAGAACAGGGCGTAGCACATAGTAGGTGCTTAATAAATATTTGTTCAATGCCTCCGTGTGCTCATTATCTTATTTAGTGGTAGCCTATTGACCTCTGAAGTGACTTTAGGAAGTGCATTAGGACTTTGGGAAGTGAATTTGGATGTTGCATACAATTAATGCATTCATATGAACACATCCTAACTTTTGAAATATTAATTTCTTTCCAACGCCCTCTTTTATTTCCCGAGGCCATCCTCTGCTCCCCACTCGCAATCCCTCGCCTTCACTCCCCATAGTTAACAAGACACCCCCTCGGAGGATAGAACGCAATGCCAGGGCCTCAGTTCTTCTCATAGCGCCCTGGGCTTTTTGAATGAGAGACATCAAAGAAAACACAGGAAAAAAAAAAAATGAATAAAAATGAGCTCGCTGCTAGGGCTCGAAGCCCCACAGTGTGGAGATTTCATTCCGGAGCGGAGTGTGTTTCTCACTGCAGCAGTTGAGTCACCAGCAAGACTTGCCTGAGGTGAGCTCCGCACATCCGCGTTGGGACTTGCAGACACGCCTTCTTCTCACACAAACCTTACCCAGCCCCGCCACCGCGGCGGACTCCAAGGGTGGTGCCACCAGCCCTGCCACTCGCAGTCCTGACGGGCAGGGGCTGCGGACCGCCTGGCCTTGGACCCATCCGGAGCCACAGGTTGGAGGAGATAAGGAGCTGTCCCCGTGCTCGTCGCCCTGTGGAGCAGATCCTGTCTCCTTGCTGGCGGTGGAGCCCGGGAGTTCCAGGGCTTGGGAAGGGGAAGGAAACCTCTCTGAAATCTGACACCTGCTCTCCCTGCAAGGAAACTTCGCAGGCTGGTGAGTTGGGAAGGCGGGCTGTTGCTGCTGGAACGCGTTCCCACCCACCCGGGTGCTGCAGCGCCGGCCTGCACTGTGGGAAGTGAGGCCTCTGTGTGTGTGTGCGTGTGTGAGTGCCTGTACACCTTCGATCGCGGTTTCCATCAGAAATCCTTGCAAAGAAGACAGTAGTGATGTGTGCTGCACGGATGGCATGGGTCAACTCGACCTGGCTCTCTTTGAGTAAACACTTATCAAACAGCTGGTTACCACCAAAAAAAGCAAAAAGAAAAACAAAAAGCCTAGGCACAGCAATGTTAATTTCCTTTCATTTGCAGCTCAAAAAAACAATCAAAATAATGAATAAGAAAAAGCATGGATGATGATGTGCTTAGAGTTTCATTCCAGGAGGAGTGACTTAGTGAGGCAAGCCAGGAGAGTGATAAGACATTTATATGCACTTCCTTACATGAAATAGCCACAGAGACCTTAAGAGTACTTTCTGTTTTCCAGTTTTTTACTCTGTTACTTTCGAATTCTGATCTAAGTGTCGCACCAACTAAGGTATATGTGTGCATGTGTGTTCACTCAAGTAGTCACAATAAATTAGCTTTCAAGACTTTCCCACCCAATGCAACATTAATTAAGCCTCTGAAAACTACTGAAGTAGGTGAACTGCAAGCAGACTGCGTTCCTAGGAAAAAGCTGTGTTTGGTTAGAGCCTTCACACCTGTATCATGTTTTATGAGTTTTTTATGTCAAGATCTAAAGCTAAGGTTATGCAATTCCAGTTTTAAACTGCACAGCATTAAGTCCAAAGTAATAACATATAATTTCAAGGTTATTAACAACAAAATTATTGTTTAATATAATACAGCTCTGAATTTTGATTGTGTTCTGTTTATAAGAAAAATGTCTATGGTTCTCAATATTTAGTTATAATCACACGTATTCAGTAATATCCATATAAAATATGCAGAGTTTTATGGTTATAAATTTTGAAAAGTTGATGGAAAAGTGGGACTGAATTATTATTATAAACTCAGATATTTGAGTTTAATGAATTTTCAAGCTGCTGTAAAGTCCATATTGCAGTGATGAAGAGAAAAACATACCTGTCATGTGCCATTGCCCCTCAGTTATTTTTCACAGTTTCCTAGTATAATCCTCTACCCAGACGGGGTCAGCCATCCTTGAAGGCAGGAGGTGACTCCTACTGATAACCAAAAAAGGGTAATCTTGACAGATAGTTTAAAATTAATGGGGCTTTCCTGTTTCAGAAATGACTATGGCCTCTCATACAGTGTTACTGACATTGCCTTCGAAAGGAAAACAAAACAGCAGATGAAACTGGATGAGCCTGTTCTCATAGTTGCCAAGAAGGAATAAAGGGAATCTGTTGAATGTAAGCAAACCACAGTTCCTCTTTCTCATAGGTCATTTCTGGAACAGGCATGTTTGACCCAATAGGGAAGGTAACTCTAATATAATTGATCTTCTTGGTAGGAGAAGATCAGTTGGTATGCCAGTTTACACTACAACTATATGTTGGTTTCAGAATTGCTGTTCATTTATCTCACTGTTTTTCTGGAAAAATGGAAGTTATCCAGATGTCCAGGTGGTTCAGAATAGAAACCTGCTCTTTTCCCACCCTCACTGCTGCAAATTTTTGGTTAGGTTTTTGGGCTCTCAGATCAGTAGGGCATGAAATATAGAACAATTACTCATATAAAGCTCATCTCACAATCAATCCAGTTTCTTGAGTTGATTCATCACGGCAGGTTGACCAGTAGTTCAGCTGTTAAGCAAGTAATTGTAACGTTGAGATGCAGGAAAATGATTTCAATAAAAACAGACAGGACATACCAAGTGTTTCCCATGAAGAATATGTTCCTTTCTAAAGATGGCTGCCAAAGGGGAATGATTTTTTAAAAAATTCATTATTAAGTATATATAGGGCTTAAGTATATCCTATAGAAGTAGGAAGCAGCAACATCACTATGCATAATAACAAACCTATTGTAAACCCCAAATATGGAGTTGATAGTATTACTCAATTTGTTTCACACCCTTTGCAATCATTATTCATGTTCTCCAAATATTAACCTCCCATTGGAACTCCTTAAATAAGACAAACTTGTCTAGATTGCCAATAAGGAGAGTAACACTCTGTTTATCAAATGGCCAAAAAAATCTTCAATAAATTTAGTCTTTTTAACTAAACCACTGCTCAATATACTGAGATAAATAATTAATTAAGTTGCTCATTCATTTATTCAACAAATATTTGTTAAAAGTGTTATGCACTGAAGTCTGTGTGGACAGAAGTGGACCAAAATTCCTGACCTTATAGGGCTTGTCTTTTACCAGGGAGACAAAGACCAAACTAGATAAGCAGGGTGAGTCTATGGCACATTAGCGAGACGTGCTCAGCAGACAGTATGAAGTCCAGGAGGCATGCAGAAAGTGTCAGTGGCTGGGGTCAGGGAGAACTGAAATTCTATATCAGATGCCCAGGAAAAGCCTCACTGAGATGATATTTTAATATCGATCTGAGGCAAGTAAGGGAATGATCCACGTGGACATGTGGAGGAAGACCATTCTAGATTGAAGCATTCTGGCATCTTTCAGGAACAGCAAAGAAGCCCACGCACCTGGCATAGAGGGAGTGAGGTGGGGGTGGCAAGAAATGGAAGAGAGGAGATAATGGGGATAGGTCTTGGAGGACTTTGAAGGTCCTAATAAACTTGTTGGCCTTTGTTTTTTATTCCAAGTAAAATGACAAAATACTATGATTTAGACATAGCCCGTTGAATGTTTTTCAATAAATATTTACTGAGCATACTATGAACTTTAATATTCTTCTAAGCATTGTGGATAACAGAGGTTAGTGAGATATACAAGGCCTCTGCTGTCATGGAAATTATATCTGGGGTTTGGAGAGAGACAGATAAGTAAATAAATTAGTAATTCTGGAACTTTTAGTGATACTAAGAAAAAAAAATGTTAAAGGATAATATAGTGAGAGTGACCTGAAGGGGACTGTGTGATTCAGTGGTCAAGAAAAGCCTCAGGGGAGGTGATTTATTTATTTATTTATTTATTTATTTATTTATTTATTTATTTATTTTTAACCAAGACAGAGTCTTGCTCTGTTGCCAGGCTGGAGTGCAGTGGCATGATCTTGGCTCACTGCAACCTCCACCTCCTGGGTTCAAGTGATTCTCCTGCCTCAGCCTCCTGAGTAGCTAGGACTACAGGCGTGTGCCACCATGCCCAGCTAATTTTTGTATTTTTAGTAGAGATGGGGTTTCACCACATTGGTCAGGATGATCTTGATCTCCTGACCTTGTGATCTGCCCACCTCGGCCTCCTAAAGTGCTGGGATTACAGGTGTAAGCCACCGCGCCCGGCCAGGTGATCTTTTTAAAAGATCACTCTGGCTTCCTTGAAGAGACTAAGTCATAGGGTGACCAGAGTAGAAGAGAATCCAGTTAGGAGGCTATTCCAATAGACCAGTTATGACAGTGGCATAGATTAGGGTCAGAACAGTGGCCACCTAGAGAAATAGAGAGATTCTATTTTGAAGATACTTGAAGGCAGAGCTGACAGAACTTACTAATAAATTGGATAAAGGTGGAGGTGAAGAAACAAAAGAACCAAATGATCAACAGGATTTCTACTGAAAGATACTGGGTAGACAGAAGGCCATTTCCTAAGATGGATAAAGCTAGGGAAGAAACGGTTTTAATGGGAAATGAGGAATTTCTTTGCAGCCTTTTGAAGTGTTTTTCAACATCCAAGTGGAATTATCAACTTGGGCTTTTGCATGTATGAATCTGGAACACCTAGAGGACATCATAGCTGGATATAGAAATTTGAGAGGCAAGTGCCTATGGATGCTATTTAGAGTGATAGCCTTGAGGACATCACTCAGAGAGAGATTACAGAGAAAAATATCAGGGCTTGAGGATGCAGCTCTGGCTTATGCAGACATTTGGGACCTTGAATGGGAGGAGTCAGTAAAAAGCCATTCAAGTGAAAGGTAAACTGGATGAGCATGTCATCATGAACCTAAGCCAGGATGTTTTTTTTAGGATGAAGGGTGTAGTCAATGGTGTCAGACAGGGCCAAGATAAACAGTGAGATGAGGACAGGGAAGTGATGATTGCATGTAGCAGTGTGGAATCATTGGCAGTTCGGGAAAGAGATGGAGTTCTCAAAATAAGATATTCAGAAAAACTAACTTTAAAAAATTCTGAAAATAGCATTTCACCTAATTCTAAAGATAATTGAAAAGAAGGATGCCCCCAGAAAAACTCATGAGGCCACATACATAGAAGCTCTAATAAATTCAATATTTTAAAATGACTTCTAGAACAGATGAATAAAGGAAACATATAATTAGAAATACTTAAGGAATGTGTTGTCAGAGCTGTAAGCATAATTTGAAGAAGAGTAACGCACAGTGAGTGGAAGCTTGGGAAAAAATGCTCAGGAGAGTGATAGATTATTTTCACATTGTTTGAAACAAAGCAGTGAATAAAGAAGGGTCATCTCCCTTCATGCTGGTGCTGGTGAACGTGAGAGAAAGTAGAATTACTCAGTTTCTACTTTGAGTCCCTCTTCTTTCTTTTCTTTTCTTTTTTTTTTTTTTTTTTTTTTTTTTAGATGGAGTTTCTATTGCCCAGGCTGGAGTGCAGTGGCGTGATCTCCGCTCATTGCAACCTCTGCCCCGGGGTTCAAGTGATTCTCCCACGTCAGCCTCCCAAGTAGCTGGGATTACAGGCATGTGCCACCACACTAGGGTAATTTTTGTATTTTTAGTAGAGATGGGGTTTCACCATGTTGGCCAGGTTGCTTTGAACTCCTGACCTCAGGTGATCTGCCTGCCTTGGCCTCCCAAAGTGCTGAGATTACAGGTGTGTACCACTGCACCCAGCCATGAATCCCTCTTCTTTCTATGTGAAAGAAAATAGTGTTCAAAATGGAAGGTCTACACAACACCAAAAGAAAATTAAAATCAAAGAAAGCTGAGAAGTTATTGCGACTGCAAATCACTTCTTTAAATGAGAAAGACTAATGGCAGAAGTGGTCAAGAGGACTACTGTGAGGAAAGGGCATTTCAGTTGAGACCTAAAGGTTGCCTGGTTGCTAGTCAGGTGAAGGGGTTGAAAAAGAACAAACCAGATGGTACAAAAGCATTTGCTGAATTCTTAACCTGGGAAAGAGCTTGAAGTATTCAAGAAATTGAGGAAAGGAGTTTGGAGAATGGAAAGCAGGTGGCAGAGAGAGGCACAAGGTGAGTCTGGAGGCACCAACAGGGAAGAGTCATTGCAGAAACTAGACAAGACCAATGAAGATCAGGAAGTGCAGCAACCTAAAACTTAACTTGTCAGAGGTGTTATAGAGATGGCTTCTACTGGGAGGTTGAACTAAACAACCCTCAAGCTCTCATCCAAAGCTGTAATCCTACAAATACAAGAACACAATTTGTTTAATATTTGATAACATGTTATAGATATTTTAAATTAAGAATTGATAATGAAAGTTTAGTTATAAAATATAAAACAGATCAAAGTAAATTAAGTAGTGACTGCCTTATAAAGCAAATGTTTAATATCCAGAAAAGCAGGAAAAATGTTTCTAGGTAGCTACAGCTGTATTCAAGGATACCAAGACCCACTCACATAATTTTGGAAACGACTTCATAGAGAGGAGATGTAGACTTCATATATTGGTGGGATTTAAATAAAACCAGTAGGAAGTCTATTATTAGTCAAATATTCCTAGTGTTGAGTAGGGTATAACTATAGACAGGGCATTCAGTCTCCTTAAGGATCTTGATTTTCTTCTGTGTAAAATAAAAGGTAAGGGTTATTTTAACATCCCTACTGTTCAACTCTAGACTTGGGCAACACATAATTCTTGTTTTATGTTTACTTCCTTCCTTCTTTCCTTCTTTTTCCTTTTCTTCCTTCCATTTATGTGTCTATCCCTCTAGATAGATGATAGGTAGAGATAGATAGTTAGATAGATAGATAGATAGATAGATAGATAGATAGATAGATAGATAACCTTAGATCTACCTAAGGTTATCTTTATGTTATACATAAATCTGTGTGCATAAGTATATATGTGTGTGTGTGTGTGTGTGTGCATATATGTAAACATGGAAGAAGAGATAGAAACATATGAACTCTATAATAGACAGAAAATTTCTTTTTAGTAAGTTTAGGGAAAAAGTACAAGACTTCATTTTAGTTCTCTTTCTGGCTTCGTTCTAGCACATAAATTTATTTTCAATCATACTGTCCTTGCAGTCAAATTAATCTGTTTTCTTCTTGTTTCTCTCCTTAACTTGCTCAGAAAAAAATGAGATTATGTATTAAATCTGACCTGAGGGATATACCAGAACAATAATAATTAGAAAAAGCAAAATCAGCTTGTATTATATTTGCCCAATCTAACTTAGGCAAGGTAATCAAAGCCTGAGAAGTTCATTAAATGAATTATTCAGTTCTTATGGTCTATTATTCAAAATATATTATTTTCATAAACAAAATGGACTGTTGATAAGTGTTCCTGTACATATCTAAATATTAAAAATACAAAATGAAATTAGATTTTTCAGAGGGAAAGAGAAACTAGTCATGTCTTAGTGACTTTGAAAAGAATTAAACACTTTTTCTAATATCAAGAGGTGCCACATACTGACTTAGGTGCCTCCTTGGAGTAACTTAAGCCTCTGATTTTCTGGGACTTTGTCCCAAATGCTGTAAAATGTAGGAGCAATGCAACCTGTTTGCTAATTTGTTAATTCTTTAAGCGAACTAAAGATAGATATCACAACTAACTGTATGGAAACTGTCATTCCCAGTCCCTATATCTGTCCCTCTCCCACTCAATCTTTGATCTTAATCTTTCTAAGGTTTGTAATACCTATTCTCAAATACTGCCTCTCAAGGTTTGGAAGTAAAAGCTTCTATTAGGAAGAACCTAGGAAACAACACTGCAAAACATATCTTACAGGAAAAGAAATGCTGTGATGAAAATATTCTCATATTTATAACAGAGGGTTAAAACATAACAAAACAGGCTTAAATAAATAGGCCATCAAGTTTGAAAGGTCTATTCTTTAATCTTCAGTTGGAAATGAGATGCTAGTTGATGAAGCCTGCATAGTAGTAATAGTAATAAGATGAAATGAGCAATTTTGGGTTTGCTTTTTTCTTGTAACGTCACTGGGCCATCATCAGGTGCTACTTATTTTGAAATTGTCCCATACAGTCTCCCCAGATCTCCTTTGCTATATTTTATTTTTTCACTTACCTATTAGGAAAACCAAGAAGACAAAAGTAAGATATACCCAACAAGTATTCATTAGTATTGTTTCTGAACACCTTGAATTTGGGTGCCCTCAGGAATGTACGTACTTGGTGAGAATTTATTCATCTGTGATTATGGAGCAGCTTATATTTAGATACAGGTGAGGAGAGATGAAAAATGGTTAAAGACAAAACATACTGATCACTAAGTACAGGTACACCAACCTGCAGGCTTTGTGTCCTCTGCAAACATGGAGAAACCTTGCTGGGCATCTGTTTCCTGTGCAAGCTCTGAGGAAGTCATAAAATTCTACATTGAGGTTTTCTTTGGAAATGATTAAATGATAATAACTGAGCTGCTTTGAAGATGAATTTGCCTCTAATTATATTGTTATTCTGCTTCCCAGCAGATCTTCTTATCAAGTGTATTTTCCATGGTTCTGATTCCTTACAGTTTTCACCCTTTCAAAGTTCACTTTGACTTTTAAAGTAGACTTATGCATGAGGCCAGGGACCTGGAAACCAGTTTCCCATTCTTCAGTTCTAGAAGGTGTTAGATTCTAGTGATTTTAGTAAAACAAAGCCGTGAAGGCCTAAGCAGTCTAGAGCAGTGAGGTTGATTCTTAAAATCAATATTGTAAATATTGAGACACATGAAGGTATAAGCTTGGCAACTTGAGAACAGAGAACTAACTCAAAATAGAAAAGGAACAATTAAAATTCATAAATATTAACTATATGTTTAAAGAAATATGTTCTGTTTGCATTGCAATATTTTATAACCAGTAGAAATATTTTTGTCTTATTTTTCAGGAATCATGTTTTCTAAAAGTACATAGAAATTAGAATTGGAGGATTTAAAAATAGCTCAGAACTGCTTTCTAATTGGTGTTTTCCACAGTAAACTGAACTGTGGAAAGTTCAGTTTATGCATTGTGCATAGTTACTTGATCTGAAAGACGAAAATAAGAAATCCAAGAATGAATGACGTTCTTTGAAGAGCAAAATTTCTACCTGTTGTAGGACATTATAAACATTAAGAAAAATGTTAAGTTGGTTAAAGCTGACAATGTTATTACAACAAAAGACCTGTCACCGTGTTAAACCTGACAATACCAATTTAATCTCTGGTATAATTTTCGTCTATCTGAATTTTTTTGCTTAAAACATTCATTAAGTGCCTACTATCTGGCAGGTCATATTAGGTACTTTAGTTGTAATGGTCATTAAGACATAGTTCCTGCTCTTAAAGAACTTAGAATCAAGTAAAATAGAGAGTTACATGAGCAGATAATTTTAATGTAACTTGATAAGTTTTCAGTTAGTGGTTTGAATGCAGCATTATGGTAATAAAGAGGAAGATAAATTTAAGGAGGTTAAAACTGTAGAGAGATCAGTGAGGAGTGGGAAATACCAAAGGTCTGAAATTGTAAAGTTGGAGAAGATAAATTATATTAATATTAAAGAAATAATTAGCAGGAGTGGGCATTAACCAGACATGGGGGGAAAGGAGAAATTATTATGAAGTCTAAATTTCTGGTTCTACTAAGGCAATAGATGGATAAATAGTGGTCCCCAAAATTGAAATCAGGCATAGAAAAGGAAAGGCAGGTTAAGGGAGGAAGAAGTACTGCATTTGAGGTTACTGTGGTTATTCAATTGCATATGCTCAAGAAAATGACTCTTGAAATCTAGACCTCTCAGGAGAGGTCAGGCTGATGATAATGACTGGGAAATACAGGCACATGGGTGATCTCCAAAATCTATGAGACCAAATGCCATCTGTCAAGGAGGTCCTGGAAAGAAGCAGGTGGAGTAACCATAAGAGAGGAATAATTATTTTCTTTATTTTCTGCAAGCACTACTCTGCTTTAGCTAATAAGTACATTTAAGTTCTGGAAGGACTTAGGGAAAATTTAAGGTTATATATCTAATTATATATATGTGTGTATATATATGTATTTATCATTAAAATCATTGTTGTTAAATTGGAAGGACATAATAAATATGCCTGTAGCTTCTGTGGGGGTAATCACTAAGTAATTTTTCTTTCATGTAAAATTCTCTTCGCTTATGTTCTTTCCCAACCCACCCTGTGAAAAATGACAAGTCATATCTCAATTATAAATACATTCTAGTAGTAGACATTGGGAACCCAACAGAAAGTGATTGAATCAAGTGATTCTGGCTCATTAATATCATGCTCTAATAATTGATGCCCAGCTAATGTTAATTTAAGTTCAAATTAACTCCCATTCTCTTCATTTTAATTAGTAGCTTTGTTCTAGCTTTGCTGTCACAAAATTGATGACACTTTTATCCTCAAGATCTACTTACCAAAGCATAACAAATGTATCTTGATGTTCTAGAAAAATTACAGAATAATTGTCTAGTAATGAGTATTTGTGTAGATTCCAATAACATGTAAAATATTGTCAAGAAATTGACTTGAAAAACGTGTCAAATGATTGACCAAATTTAGGGAAAGTGACTGTCTCTTCTTCTGCCTCTTCTCTTCCTCTTCTTCATCTCCATGTTAATTTTTTTTTTTTTTTTAGTTCACTGTTTGAAAAAGTTTGGGGGATATTCTATTAAATTTATAAAAATTATTTATATCGCCATCTGGGTGCTTCACACTCTCCATCACAACTATTTCTGACTATTAAATAATTAGTATGAGAACATATTGCATGCCTACTTGTTCAGTTGAGATGTTCTCTGTGTTCCTTCTGGATTTCAGGTGTATAACTCTTTCTTTGTTATGGATCCATCATTTGAGACATCTAGTTTGAACAAATATGTTTTTCATAAAAGCTCCTTATAATATGGCAATACCCGAGTTATTTCTGTTGTGGTGATCATAGATGGAGAACATTTAAATGACTCATGTACGAGTCAGACACATAATCCACACCTACAAATATTCCAGGCAAGATTTCTGATTACAGTATTGTGGACTTCAATTTTTTTTTTCTTAAGCATTTGGCTACTTATGTTATTCACTAAACTAGTATCGAACTGCTAATCTTCTGTGTTATCCCTATCTGTAAATTGATCAACATTTCACATTCTTTTGGGAAATATCAATGTGTTTTTCCTTGTGTTTTGATTGTAGGTAAGCTAACATTATAGGGACAAATCTCTTGTTTTGTAAAGAGTATATGGACTTATATAATAGAGTAATAATAAATACGGAAAGACACACATATTGCTGGAAAAAGTCCTCCTACAACTTATGATGAACATTTGTGAATCGTTTTAACTGATGACTATTTGACATGGTTATCAAGGGTGAAAATGTACATTGATGTTAAACCCTTGACTAAAGACCAACAATAAGCATCCCCATTTTCAGCTTCGAACTATTATCAGCAAAAGTATACATTCATTGAATATAACAATGTTCAAGTCTAGGCTATTGTATAAGAAAATCAAAAGCTTAGTAATTTTGACTTTAATGGGAAGAGTTTTGCAAATTCTATTTTTTCTTACTACTGCTTTCTCTTTGGAATACGTCTTTACATATAACTTGTTAGGATTACAAGACCTTTGTGCTGTAAATATGCACAGCATGGAAAACATGAAAGAGAGTTAAAGTAAACAAACATTCTCCCATTGTAGCCATAGTCTTTCTGAGTCCAGTTTTAGGTAACACAATTACCAAAATCAGCCCAAGGAATGATTCAAGGCACAACTGAACTAGGTGATGCAGGCAACAGTTAGGTCTTCTCCAAACCATGGGGTCCCAAGGACAAATAAATATAAGGGCAGAAAAGTAAAGGTTTCTTACCTACTAAGGTCCTATTTCTTTGTCATGATGTACTATCTAGCACCCCCAGATGCTGAGAGTATACCTGAAATCCAACACTGATTAAGAAAAGTCTAAGAAGTAGACTGAATGGTGAATATCTTTTTGCTTTTTTAGCAGCAAATATCACTTCATTACTCTGACTTTAAAATTACCCTGTACACATGGATCAGAAATGAATTTATACTAGAATTATAGGAGTGAATATTTTTATGAAATTTATTCCAGTGATGAGTTTCCAGAAGTACGTTTACACTATAGCAATAATGTCTATACATAAGTCAATAACATTCTAAATAATAGTTGCTTTGTCATGACACCTTAGTAAGGAAGAATCAAAAGATGCTTTTTTGCAGACTTTGTGAAGAAATAATGTAACCTCAGCTTCTCCTACTTAATTGGAAATAATGAAGCTTTTTATAAGGTCAAACATTCTCTATGACTCCTAAAATTCTGTCTGGGCAAATAATGTTATGACTTGTCTATTTTATCATGAAGGTAAGATTGTCTTCTTGAGTATCCTTCATATTAATTGAGGGTAAAGTTCTTTCCTTGTAGTACAAATCATGGGTAAAATTAATCTTTCTTAGAACTTTATTTCAGAGCCCATCTTTCTCTCTTATGATGTTTTTCTACAGTGCTTAATGCCATTTTGCAGCCCCCAAGCTAGCAAATCAATGATTTGTTGGCCAGTCTTTCTGATAAATTAATTTCTGCTAAAGTAGTTATGGCTAAAAACAACTATAAATTACTGTTCCCAGTAAATATATTTGCTTGTTTACATGTAACAAAAGTTGTTTACATGTAACAAAAGTCCAAAGTCATGCCTAATGTTAGAGGCTGCAGGCTTAAAAATAGAGTTGTACGGGAAGAATTGCGGGGCAAAAATAACTTTATCAGTAAAATCTAATGTGACCATCTGGATGGCAGTGCTATGGCCTGGAATTTCTGGAGCAGCTACTACTTTAAATATTCCATTACACTGGCAGATTCAGGGTAAAATGAATAATAAATATTTAGCAAGTTAAATAAATGTTTTGATCCATAGTTCTGAAAATATGGTCACTATCCTTTCTTGTAGAAAGGACCTTTTGTCTTCCTCTGTAGAGTTTCTAAGTCCATCCTCAGGAAGGGAATTGCATAGAATTTGAGGCTTATTCACCAATACTATCAACAACACCTGACTGGGTATCTTTGACAATAAGTTATCAGTTTCCCACCTATTTAACATTTAAAAATACAGATAGCCGGCTGGGCGCAGTGGCTCAGGCTTGTAATCCCAGCACTTTGGGAGGCCGAGGCAGGCAGATCATGAGGTTAGGAGTTTGAGACCAGCCTGGCCAACATGGTGAAACCCTGTCTCTACCAAAAACACAAAAATTAGCCGGACGTGGTGGTGCAAGCCTGTAATCCCAGCTATTCGGGTTGCTGAGGCGGGCAGATCATGAGGTCAGGAGATCAAGGCCAGCCTGGCCAACGTGGTGAAACCCTATCTCTACCAAAAATACAAAAATTAGCCAGTCGTGGTGGTGCACGCCTGTAATCCCAGCTATTCGGGTTGCTGAGGCAGGAGAATTGCTTGGACCCGGGAGGCGGAGGTTGCAGTGAGCCAAGATCACGCCACTGCACTCCAGTCTGGGCGACAGAGCAAGACTCCATCTCGAGATGGAGAGAGGTACAGATAGCCCTCCCCATTCATAGGTTCATTATCCATAGATTTAGTCAACTGCAGATCAAAAATATTTGGGGAAAAAATGAATGGTTGTATCTGTCCTAAATATGTACAGACATTTTTTTTCTTATTATTATTCCCTAAACAATATAGTATAACAACTGGTTACATAGCATTTACATTGCATTAGGTATAAGTAATCTACAGATGATTTAAAATATATTGAAGGACATTATATGCCAATACTGTGCCATTTTATACAAGGATTTGGGCACCTGTGGATTTTGGTATTCACCGAGGGTCCTCGAACCAATCCCCCACGAACACTGAGAAATACTGTATATGTAAGTAGATTGAGCTGGTGAATTGTCAGATGCTGTGGTCATTCTGCAGACTAAAGTATTAGTACCTGATCAACTAGCCTGAACATTTTTCCATTGAGAATGATGACATTATTTTCTAAGCCAAATTTAGCCAACTACCAGAATAAGAGATGGGCTTATAAATAACTGTAGGTTCAGCAAACAGGTCCACCGTTGCAAACTAAATGGCCAACCTCAAAGATGCATGATAGCAAAAGATCTTTTGGTTGATTGCACCTTAATAATTTTAGAGTAATCGTTAGTGCTATATTGCCTCCTCAGTCATTGGCTTCAGAAATAAGACACCAATATACTATTCAATCCAATTTCCAGTCCTCCAGCCTAGAAAAATAGACTCATTACATAGAATAAAATGGCTCACAATTAAGGATTTAGACAATTGACAGGGATCACAGACAACAGCTTGACTCCTTAAAAACATACCTTATTGATTAAGGTAAATGGAGTCCAGTATCTGCCATATGAACATGTGTGTGTGACTGTGAAGGAATAAGTTAGGTCAAATGTCTAGTGACAGAAGACTGCTATGTGAGAAATAGCTCTAAACTAAACTAATTCGTTCATCACAGGGAAATTTAGTCCTGGTTTTCTATCTGTACTTGGCTTATCTCCAAATGATAATTTCAAGTCAGAGAAATTTAGAAAACGAATGTGGAATTGGTTGCCCCACTTATTTGTAAGAAAAGATATGTAAACAGTTTCTTGCTTATTCCAGCACAAGCAAAGTCTAGATCAGATAACTATTGATATTCTTGGAGAGAATTGATGCGTTTTTCTTTACAGAACTGCTAGAGGACTTAATGAACTGCACTGAAATAGCTTCCAGTCTTACTTCCAGGTCATACGGCTTTGAACTATTTTTCAGAAAAGATTTCTGTAAAGCTTTATGTGAAAAGAAAATTTCTTTTAATATTTTCAAGTAATTTTAGGTATAACTAGGTTTATCAGGACATTTTCAAGTCCATCAAAGTTTAGAAGATAATATCAAGAAAGATAAACAAGACAACCTTATATATTAATAGGACAGGTAAAAATCTTTTTCCCTTACATCAAAGCAAAAATCAAAACATTGACTAAAATAAATTTTAAGACACACCTTGCTGTTAGGTCTTATCTGTGTATTCTCAAGAGCTTATTTAAAAACATTCTTGGCCGGGCGCGGTGGCTCAAGCCTGTAATCCCAGCACTTTGGGAGGCCGAGACGGGCGGATCACGAGGTCAGGAGATCGAGACCATCCTGGCTAACACGGTGAAACTCCGTCTCTACTAAAAAAAAAAAAATACAAAAAACTAGCCGGGCGCGGTGGCGGGCGCCTGTAGTCCCAACTACTCGGGAGGCTGAGGCAGGAGAATGGCGTGAACCCGGGAGGCGGAGCTTGCAGTGAGCTGAGATCCGGCCACTGCACTCCAGCCTGGGCGGCAGAGCGAGACTCCGTCTCAAAAAAAAAAAAAAAACAAAAAAAAAAAAAAAAAAAAAAAAAAAACAAAAAAAAAAAAAAAAAACCAAAAAACCAAAAAACATTCTTAGTCTGCAGGGCTGCTGCAACTAATTTCACCCTCCATCCCCTAGCTTCAGACAAAAGTATTTGTTGCAAGTTTCTTCAATTTATTCAATAATACTATTTTTTAATGAACAGGTAACATAAACTTCTATAAAGTAAATCACTGTCTTTCAAATTCATTTGTACCATTGTCACTGGATATTGTGTCAGCAAGGAACATAACCTGCATAGAATTTGTAGTAAAAATATCTCTGATTGTTGAAGTTCAAGAAAACACTATAATAAATTACAATAAATTAATGCCCTGTACAGTTGATTTTTGTTAAAGCTTTGTGGTGGTAACATACCTATAAGTTTAGATTTTCAATAAAGCTCATCTTTTTTTTTTTTTTTAGCAGTGCTAACCTAGTCTATATTAAGAAGATGCTTCTTTCTGACTCACTGCAAAGAGAATTTACACTTGAAGAGTCATTTTTACGAGTGTCAGTAATATATCTGCACTCATCTCTGCTGTTTCCTCTCCTGATTCTCCAGGGACTAAGGGTGATACTAAACACATTCAACAACGAGCACGACACCTGCTGATCAATCAAAATAAACCACACTGGTGTGTTCCGGCTGCGTATCAGCTGGGCCAAGGGTCTGATGTCAACCTATTATAAAAGAAAGCAGAGCAAACTGGCCTGTTTGGAAATTAGATGCATTCTAACTTTCAAGTCAATCTACTTGATTCTAACACTTTAACGTATCATAATAACATGAAGATTATTTCTATTCTTCTAAAATGGAAAATGTTAATATAAAGTCTTTTCTGAAATGTTTCTTCAAATTCTGTAAAATTTGGCCAAATAACAAGATCAAAACATTTAATGTTAAAAATCGTGACTATTTGGGCAAGGTCCCTCCTACACTATAATCTGTATGTTGGTTGCCCATCCTAACAGGTTTAGGACCACAGTCCAAATGAAGGACAGGAAGGATAAGAGCCACAGAACTAGAAGAAAAACCATCTCATAACCCTGAGATGGCTGCAGGGAGGAGGAGAAGAGTGTCATATTAATCAGAGATAATGAGGGTGCCACTTCAAGAACTGAGCCAAGTTCATGAATAAACCACATCATATTGATATAGTTTCTCAATATATCAATATCTTCTGAGGGATATAACTGTGGGAAGAGACAATGAATTAGCCAATCACCCTGACAAATGATTATGAGTTAAAATTTCTAAGGAGGTCTGTGATACAAATAATTCTAATAATTTTCACAAAATGGAAGATCTGTGAGAGTTAAAGTTGAAGACAGTCCCAGTACAGATAGAAAATTTACTCTTTCTTTCTTTTTCTTTTTTTTTTTTTTTTTTTGATACAGAGTCTTTCTTTGTCACCCACTGAAGTGCAGTGGCACCATCTTGGCTCACTGCAACTTCCACCTCCCGGCTTCAAGTGATTCTCCTGCCTCAGCCTCCCGAGTAGCTGGGATTACAGGCATTAGCCACCACACCCGGGTAATTTTTGTATTTTTAGTAGAGATGGGGTTTTGCCCATGTTGGCCAGGCTGGTCTCAAACTCCTGACCTCAAATGATCTGCATACCTTGGTCTCCCAAAGCGCTGGGATTATAGGTGTGAGCCACTGTGCTCGGCCAAATTTAGATCTACTTCTTACATAATAGATCCCTGAGACACTGAGAATCTACTACGTTGCAGCATCCTAAATAAATGAGCTGATCTGCTTATTTTGTCCTACACATTTCACATGTTTATTTTCCAGCCTGCCTTTCTACCAGTTTTCACCGGTTGGGTGTCTTTATGTGGGTGTTTCTGTGAAAATGGAGTTATAGGGAGGGAGTTGGCTCTTTCAGGTTTAATAAAGTTTTTCATCATCAACACTGGAAATATGACATCAGGTTTCCTTTAGAATCTGATGCCTCAACTTTTACTAACAATTTGGCCAAAGCTCCTTATGCATTAGGCTACTATTAGCATCACAATGCCCACTCACATGGCCTGATGTGTTAGCCTAAGTGTAGGGTAAAAAATCTATTTGGGGCCTGTCGCAGTGGCTCATGCCTGTAATACCAGCACTTTGGGAGGCTGAGGTGGGAGGATCACCCGCGGTCAGGAGTTTGAGACCAGCCTGGTCAACATGGTGAAACCCCTTGTCTACTAAAAATACAAAAATTACCCGGGTGTGGTGGCTAATGCCTGTAATCCCAGCTACTCGGGAGACTGAGGCAGGGGAATCTCTTCAACCTAGGAGGCAGAGGTTGCAGTGAGCCAAGATCACGCCACTGCACTCCAGCCTGGGCGACAAGTGAGACTCTATCTCAAAAAAATAATAATAAAATGAAATAAAATAAAATAAAATCTATTTAGCAAGAAAGTAAGTCCCTCCGGATACTTCTAGCTAAGGAATAATGACTATAATAGAAGGGTCATTGCAATAGAAAAAAAAAAAAAAAAGAAAATTGTGAAATAGGTTAATGCTGTCTCCTTTTTAGCCTTACCTTGTTTTTCCTAGTCTGTTCCCAGGGCCGTGAGTCGCTGGTCAGAACCCCTGGCTGCCCCCTGGAATATGCTCGTTCTGTCTTTGCTCTAGCCTTTTGCATATTTCTACAGGGTTATCCAAGTATACTTTTCACCAGTTCCACTCCCACAGAACCCTCCTTTCTATTTGTTAACCTGCTCTGCTTATTGTTGTAAATATGCTAATTGGCCAAAATATAATAATATTAATTTTGAGATAACATACCATCAATCCTTGTGATTCAATAATCGTGTATTTGCAAATCTGCCTGCTTAATAACATTTATTTGTGACCCCAGAATCAATACCATGGTGCTTTTGTAGTTATTTGCAGGCATAAACAGAGCGGTAAAAATTTGCATACAACTTGCATATTCTCAACTGAGGGCAAACAAGTTAGTGCTGTACATTCTTGTTTTAGCTCTCATATTGTAAACAAGTGTCCTTTTCATGATTTATTTAATGCCATATTTTTCACATTTTTGTCCTTTCAAGTGGCGGTTTCTCTGTTTAAAATATCCCCCATGGGCAGTGCTGAGGGACTGTCTAGTGTTCTTAAGGGCAAGCAGGCTGTACGTGCCTTAAGGAGAAGATACACAGATAAGTTTCGTTCAGGCATGAGTTATAGTGCTGTTGACCATGAGTTCAGTGTTAACGAATCAACTATATATTATATAAGATATCTTTAAATGAAAGCACATAGAAAATAATGTTCTGTTTTGCTCAGTTGATGAAAATACTGTGGCCAGAGGCTCACAGGAGCCTAATCCCATTTCCTCTAATAGCAATGACTTGGTATTCACTAATTCAGTGTTTGTAGCAACTTTATAGAACGTATAACTCCTGTGAATAACAAGAATGAACTCTATCTCCTCCCATGAAATAATTTGCAATCATTTAGGAATAGAGATAAAAATTCAATCAAGTATGGAAAAGAAGAATAAAAAACAAGCAAGAACCAAGCCATGTAGTCTAGGAGTAGAGAGAGGTAAAGTAGTTGAACCAGAGAACCTTTGATACCTACCATATTTGAGCAAAAAACTGAACTCTGAGCTTCCAGGCAATAGAGGCAAAAAAGAAGGCAATGAATACCTTAAGCTTTTCTTTTCAGGCTAAAGCAAATATATCAGATTTTTGGGAGAGACGCTTTTTTTTTTCTATTAGTAAATTCTAAGAGTAAGTTTATGCCACAAAGCACATAATGGCAACGTTTCCCATTGTACTTTTATAAATAAAGTAGAAATGGACTTCACATGACTTTTTTGTTTGTTTGTTTGTTTTGAGACAGAGTCTC
>NW_012100765.1:5253759-5255324 GCF_000951045.1 Mandrillus leucophaeus | reverse complement strand
GGAGCTTGCAGTGAGCTGAGATCCGGCCACTGCACTCCAGCCTGGGCGGCAGAGCGAGACTCCGTCTCAAAAAAAAAAAAAAAACCAAAAAAAAAAAAAAAAAACCAAAAAACCAAAAAACATTCTTAGTCTGCAGGGCTGCTGCAACTAATTTCACCCTCCATCCCCTAGCTTCAGACAAAAGTATTTGTTGCAAGTTTCTTCAATTTATTCAATAATACTATTTTTTAATGAACAGGTAACATAAACTTCTATAAAGTAAATCACTGTCTTTCAAATTCATTTGTACCATTGTCACTGGATATTGTGTCAGCAAGGAACATAACCTGCATAGAATTTGTAGTAAAAATATCTCTGATTGTTGAAGTTCAAGAAAACACTATAATAAATTACAATAAATTAATGCCCTGTACAGTTGATTTTTGTTAAAGCTTTGTGGTGGTAACATACCTATAAGTTTAGATTTTCAATAAAGCTCATCTTTTTTTTTTTTTTTAGCAGTGCTAACCTAGTCTATATTAAGAAGATGCTTCTTTCTGACTCACTGCAAAGAGAATTTACACTTGAAGAGTCATTTTTACGAGTGTCAGTAATATATCTGCACTCATCTCTGCTGTTTCCTCTCCTGATTCTCCAGGGACTAAGGGTGATACTAAACACATTCAACAACGAGCACGACACCTGCTGATCAATCAAAATAAACCACACTGGTGTGTTCCGGCTGCGTATCAGCTGGGCCAAGGGTCTGATGTCAACCTATTATAAAAGAAAGCAGAGCAAACTGGCCTGTTTGGAAATTAGATGCATTCTAACTTTCAAGTCAATCTACTTGATTCTAACACTTTAACGTATCATAATAACATGAAGATTATTTCTATTCTTCTAAAATGGAAAATGTTAATATAAAGTCTTTTCTGAAATGTTTCTTCAAATTCTGTAAAATTTGGCCAAATAACAAGATCAAAACATTTAATGTTAAAAATCGTGACTATTTGGGCAAGGTCCCTCCTACACTATAATCTGTATGTTGGTTGCCCATCCTAACAGGTTTAGGACCACAGTCCAAATGAAGGACAGGAAGGATAAGAGCCACAGAACTAGAAGAAAAACCATCTCATAACCCTGAGATGGCTGCAGGGAGGAGGAGAAGAGTGTCATATTAATCAGAGATAATGAGGGTGCCACTTCAAGAACTGAGCCAAGTTCATGAATAAACCACATCATATTGATATAGTTTCTCAATATATCAATATCTTCTGAGGGATATAACTGTGGGAAGAGACAATGAATTAGCCAATCACCCTGACAAATGATTATGAGTTAAAATTTCTAAGGAGGTCTGTGATACAAATAATTCTAATAATTTTCACAAAATGGAAGATCTGTGAGAGTTAAAGTTGAAGACAGTCCCAGTACAGATAGAAAATTTACTCTTTCTTTCTTTTTCTTTTTTTTTTTTTTTTTGATACAGAGTCTTTCTTTGTCACCCACTGAAGTGCAGTGGCACCATCTTGGCTCACTGCAACTTCCACCTCCCGGCTTCAAGTGATTCTCCTGCCTCAGCC
>NW_012100765.1:5244386-5247579 GCF_000951045.1 Mandrillus leucophaeus | reverse complement strand
CCAGCCATGACTGCTTTTTAAATGGACAATAATGAAGCTCAAGGCACTGATGCTATTTTCGTTGCCCTGTGAACGCATTCCTACAGGGATCTGAAGTTCTGCGTGTTTCTGGGGCTCTGACATAAAATGCATTTCTACTGCACCTGTGAAATTATCCTAATGATAGGAATACCCAGCTCTCTGGTAAACTGGAAGGGGAAATATGTTTGAGTGAGCTGCTGTGTTGGTACCCCTAAAACCACTGTAAAAAGAAGACATCTGCATTTGCCTACAAATTGAAGAGTCAACATACGGCAGCCCAGAAAAATGAGAATAGTCTCCAACTCATAATAGACTACCCAATTAGGAATATGATGTTAATTAGAAGTCTTGTGTTAATTATGACATTAGATGTATCTGAAACTCCCTTCTCCAAGTCCTTGACTCTTTTAAATATCTATGCTCGCTTTAATTTGTTAATTTGTCTTACTACTGATGCTAAAATTTTCTGATATTATGTGGAGAAACATACTAAATACAGGTTCAAATAGTGAGTAAAGAAATGTTCAGAAAAAAACAGGAGACTGAGTAAAACCTTATCAACTCATTTGAACCTCCCCATATATTTTCTGGATTGGCTGTTGATGTCCACATTTTTTAGCTTCATTTGTCCTGATTTTCCAAACATCGTTGTTAACACATTTGGGACTTGTTAAAAAAAAGAAAAAGAAAAAAAAAACTTCAGCCAAATTAAATTTAAAGGAGTTTAATTGAGCAATGATCAATTCATGAATCCCTTAGGCCCAGAATCACGCAGATTGGGACACTCCAGCGCAGCCACGTGGTGGAAGAAAATTTATGGACAGCAAAAGGAAAGTGATGTTCAGAAAACAGAAGTGAGGTACAGAAACAACTGGATTGGTTACAAGTTCTGCATTTGCCTTATTTGAACACGATTTGAACAGTTGACTACATTTGATTGGCCAAACTCAGTGACTGGCACAGGTGTGGGCTATGGTCGGTTTACACCTCCATTTGTGTAGTTCATGATGTACAGAAAAACCTTTAGGCTGAACTTAAATATGTAAGGAGGCAACTTTAGGCTAAACTTGATTTAACAGACTCTTTAGGAATACATATTCTGGAAGAACGAATTTATGAAAATAATGTTTATGGCTGTCTCATAACTGCATAATCAACAATTTTTGCACTATAGAGTTTTTATGTTAGGCCTTGGTCCTTTATATCATTAAAATTTAAATAGGAAAAATCATGGAATTTATTCATAAATGGATATACATCTATTTCCCCAGACTATAGGTAAAGAACCATTTGGGTAAGAACTGGCTGCTGACCTGCAAGGAGAAAAATGAGAGCTTCAGTTTAAAACCATCATAGTTTATAAAAGATACAAACCATTCAGTTCCTCTATTTCTTAATATTTAGAAGAGTAAACAAAAATTTGATTCAATTAAATGTAACAAATACAATTAAATGGAGATGCAATTTGATTTATTGAAACTAACATAGTTTTAATGCAGATTAACTGTAGGCAGTACCTTACCAGAATGTAATGCATTCTGGAAAATATCTACCGACTTAAATACATAAAAACATAAAAAAATTTCATGGTATGGTGGAGAGAGGGGATAGGAGGGATGTCTGTTCCTAGGGAGCTAAAAGTAATGTAAACTCTTTAATTATTTGTTGCTTTGAGACATAATCTTTGATGACATAGATCTATCATGTTATACATACTCTTTCATTTTGTTCTTTCAAAAAAATTATCACTCTGATTAGAAATAAATAAGAAATAGAATATTCAGATAATGGCTCAAACACTGCAATACAAAGACAGCGATGGGGACAAATGGAGCCATCGCCAGGTCAGCAGCACATCTGGGATTTCATTTTAGAGATTGAGTCCTGAGCTGATTTTTTTAAAGCATGGATTTGGCATTGTAATGCTGCCAGCTCAGAAATGCCAATGTAATGGGAGAAAATGCATGGGGAATTGAGGGCCTGCCTGAATCTCCATGTGCCCCGCCTTGGTACACTCAGGCTAGAGAGATCTGTGAAGGGCTGTTTCACCTAGTCACCACTCCCACCCCGACGTTGGTTGCAGATCCTGCCAACTATCCAGGGAGGTTGTGAATCTCTTTCCAACGGGATGCTAGCTTTTAGTCAACTGTTTTAAAAATTATTAACTTTAATGGCTCTTGAAAGATTAGCTTTCTATTGCCGTTTCTCGATCTTCTTTCCTCTCACTCCGCACCAGCACCTGCACTCTAAAGAAGGTAAATAGGCCGGGAGCGGTGGCTCATGCCTGTAATCCCAGCGCTTTGGGAGGCCGAGGAAGCGCGGATCACTTGAGGTCAGGCGCTCAAGACCGGACTGCCCAACTTCCTGAAACCCCTGTCTCTACTAAAAAATACAAAAATTAGCCGGGTGTGGTGGCATGTGCCTGTAATTCCAGCTACTCAGAAGGCTGTGGCGGGAGAAAATCTCTTGAACCCAGGAGGTGGAGGTTGCAGTGAGCTGAGATAGTGCCACTGCACTCCAGCCTAGGCGACAGAGCCAGACTCCATCTCAAAACAAACAAAAAGAAAGTAAATCACTAGGGAATATATATAAATTATATGACAAGATAGACTTTAGAAAAAAGTTTTTGAAACCATTTACAAAAGGAAACTGATTAGACCCCTGACATATTCTTGTCTCCAATAAGCTGTGAAAATAATACTGCTTTCATCACTTAAGAGGCGTTAAGCTGTTCTCTGGTAAATATTTACTCATACCTTTAAAAGAAATAATTAGCTAAAGGTAGGCTCGAGTTAGAAACTTAATCTAACTAGTTAAATCCTTTGAAATTTGGCAAAATTCCTCTTCACACATAAACCACTTAATACAAAACCACGTTTTGTGTTAAGACCCCCAAATGTGAAGGGCAATTAGCCAACTCCTAGATCATCTAATGTTATACCCTGTCCAAAAATAAACAAAGTGTGCTCTGGCACATTATAAAAATATCTTCCTGTCTAAAAAACACTTAACAGGGTTTGTCTAAGAAGCAGACTCCCAATTTTATTCTAAATATAATTATATTTGCATATATGTCATTTACAAACAACTTTCCTGGAACACAAGTATTACACAAAGTGAAGTATACTGTGTATTTATTTAAAAGCAAACAAACTATATATAATATATATTT
>NW_012100765.1:5237156-5244236 GCF_000951045.1 Mandrillus leucophaeus | reverse complement strand
TGGGATTACAGGCGTGAGCTACAATGCCTGGCCTCAGAATACATTTTTTTTTTGCCAGTGTGTCACGTTTCATAGCTCAGTGACGGATGAAGGGACTTATTCAGTGCTTTTCCTTTTTGCATTGATATTATGCCTAAAGACGAATTTTCTGACTCTTTAGGAATACATATTCCTAAAGAGAGTGTTGTGTTGTGTTGTATTTAAAAGCAAAGGGCTGTGGATTTTTACAGACCTTCAAACCTCAGGCTGCTACTCATTAGCTGTGTGGTCTTGGGCAAATTATTTACCCTTTCTGAGTTTAAGCCTTTTAATTTGCAAAACATCTGAAGATTATTTTGAAGATTCAATGAACTAATATATGGAAGTGCAATGCAACAGGAGGTTGCTAATATTAATTTGAGTTATAGTCTGGCAACTGAAAAAGTATTTGTTAATATTCTATAGATATCTGACTACACTGAGAAAATGAGTGTAATAGAACCAAATATTTAGGCAAACTTCTATTGGTTTTGTTTGCTAGGTGCATCACATGTATTATTCATTTTGTCTCCCTATATTGATTTTTAGATCCTGTTAGAAATTGTTTACCTTTCAACTTTATAATAGTGTTTGTTTTAAAAATATGTAATATGTTTATGTGATTCAAAATTCAAAAAGCACCAAAGTATACCGTAAAAAACGTCATTTTCCTCCTTGTCTCCTGTGCTAGTTTGTCTACCCAGAAGCAAACCTGCAAAATCTATCTTACGCATATAAAAACAATTAGGCACATATATAATTCTTTTCCCCCCTTTTGGCACAAGAATTAGCGTACTATTTAGGGTTGCCAAATGAAATACGGGACATCAGTTAAGTGAGCAGTATTTGGGACATATTGATACTAAAAAATAAATTGGTGTTTCATCTGAAATTCAAATTAAACTGGGTGTCCTGAATTTTATTGGCTAAACATGGCATCAGTAAATTATTATCCACCCTATTCTGCATCCTGTTTGTCTGCTTTTTTTTTTTCTTTTTTTCTGCATTAGAATCGCCTGAAACGCTTTTAAAACTCCCTATGCCCAAGCTACACACTCCAGACCAATTTCATCAGAATCCCAAGAATCGTTCTTGGGCAACAGTATTTTTTTCTGTGATTGTGTTTAATTGAGGAATAATTTACACAAAAAAGCACCCATTTTAAGCGTACCGTTCAATTCTTTCCACCTGTTTTTACTTAATACTTATTTTGGTGATCACACAAAAATCAGTTTTTAAATTGTAAACCCTTTAGAGCACATTTTGTATTTTATGCTACTTTTGTTCATTGTATTTGAGCATTCTGTGTTTCAGATAAACACAGGTTTACTAACAACAGAGTTCTTCATTTCAGTTATTATTTAGGTTTAATGCACAAAATGAGAAATGTTATTAGTGAGTGTTTGCAGTTGCAACACTTGTAACAAAGAAATGCAAAGGTTGCGAAGAAATGGTTGCAGACAGTACTTAGTACCAAGAGATCATTTCCACCTACTCAAGATCTCCCCACTGGCTAAGTGGTACGCCAGGTGCTTCACATATACCGTATGACCCTACAAATCCCTACTTATACAAGAGGGATCTGAGGACCAGGTTAAAGAAAATTGTTCAAGCCACATAGCTAATACTGTGAGGAGCTAGGATTCAAACCACATGTTTAACCCAAAATTCTTAGTAAGGATACTTCTCAATATGGCATAATTTTGAGATTCCACCTTTCTTCACACTATTCAGAAACTCCTATTTTTAATTTGGAAAATGATTCAGAACAGCTGTTTCCGTTTCTCAGCAGATGCTTATCTCAGCCAAAATGCCTTCTTGAGAGAACCAGTCAAGAGAAACCAAACAGGTCAAATTTCTTCAGGCTCAAGTTTCTTTGATCTCTATTAAAGCCTTTACAAGGTAGTTCTGGATTTTGTGTTTGTTGGTTCACATGCCTTGGATCACCTGAGCATGAAGGGCTTATTAAAAAAAAAAAAAGTTGAAAGGATATAATTATAAGCTGTGATTTCAGGGGAAAAGAAATAGTGTCTTTTGCTAATGAACCTTATTGTTGCCCTCAAGTTGTGTGTATATCATATCCATGCCTTGACATGCCACTAAAATGAAAGAATTGACTTAAAACACTAGGGGCAAATATCTTGTTCCTGCACATGCCAACTATCTTGTTTCTCTTCCTTTATGGGTGTGTGTTTTGAAATTCAGGATGTAGAGACAGACCACAAAACCATTCTGGTTTCTGCAGCGGAGAACACAATATGAGTATCTGTTTCAAGGTCATTTCCTGATAATATTATCTTCCAGTAAATTTGAGGCATAGGTTCAGGGAGGAGAGTAGGACTGAATTCTATTCCTGGCTTAGGTGTTTTCATCTGCCTCCATCTTGAAAGCAATTTTGAAAGTCTCTTGCATATAGTTGATGTTCAGTAAAGGTTGAATGAACTGTCTTGGTGTTCTTTTTGAAAACTGAGGATATGCTGTGTTCTGAGTAACTTGGCAATGTGTCAGTGAGGGCACAATTATGAGTCAGAGACCATAGAACTGCAATGGGATCTTAAATTCTTTTAATTGTGGCAATCTCAATTCACCTAGATGCATCTTTAGAAGAGCAACTGAACTTGAAATCTTAACATTCAGCAATAAGTACATGAGAAAGAACTTTATAAAGTCTGAATTTCAGAGAGAACTTGATTCCTGGCAGTCTATGGCAAGTTGTGGACTTGTGCTCTCTCTCTCTACATATATATGTGTGTGTGTGTGTATATATATATGTGTGTGTGTGTGTATGTATACATAAAATCATGAAACCACAATTTGATTGATTCGAGTAGTTTTGACTTGGGTCTTGGCCCAGAATTCAAAAGATAATGCTGTGACAGCAACAATGAAATTGTAAGTATAGTTTTCTCTAAGTACTGTGAAAGAAGAGAAATGGAAACTAGGTTAACTACTTGATGTTTTGCTAATCCTGTTAATTGGTATGAAATTACTTGATTCTGTCTTTTCTGGAAGTATCACAATCATACATGATTTATATACAGTGGGTTTTTTTTATGGATATTACTGTTAGTAATTCCCTTCATCTACTTTTGGATGGACTACCTGTTATAAGCGCAGAATGACATATAGCTTTTGTTAGTTTATAAAATTCCCTTTTTTCCAGCCTAGACCTTTCATAATCTCACATCTAATGTTTTTTCACCTCACATTATCCTCTTTCTTCCACCCTCTTTCATTTGTATTTTTTGTGTAGCTTTTTGCCTGTGGTTTCTTTTACATCTAGAATCCAGTAATGCCAATATGTATTTATAACTTCTAGATGAACAATTTGATATTCCTTCTTTACCCCCCACCATTTACTGCATCTTGTTTCAACATATAGCTTTAGTTTTGGGGATTAGTGACAGTGCAGAATATTGTACATTCAATGAAATGCCACCAGTAAGGGGCAGAGAGGTTTCTCCCAGGTTAATTATTTACATTAGTCTTTAGAATTCTGAGTTCAACAAGCGTGGGCTGAGACCGGTTAAAATACAGATATTTAGAAATTTTTGCAATATCTTTAGAGTCAGCCAGGAACAAAATTGTCAGAAAGGGAAGACAGGCGCTTGACTTCGGATCCTCCCACCCACCCACATACACACTTTTTCATTCTTAAGTGTCTCTCCATGTGCCTATTGACTTTATTCTAGTAAGCTTCTGGTTCTCCACTTTCCCATTTTAAAATGAAAGAATTGACTTAAAACACTAGGGGCAAATATCTTGTTCCTGCACATGCCAACTATCTTGTTTCTCTTCCTTTATGGGTGTGTGTTTTGAAATTCAGGATGTAGAGACAGACCACAAAACCATTCTGGTTTCTGCAGCGGAGAACACAATATGAGTATCTGTTTCAAGGTCATTTCCTGATAATATTATCTTCCAGTAAATTTGAGGCATAGGTTCAGGGAGGAGAGTAGGACTGAATTCTATTCCTGGCTTAGGTGTTTTCATCTGCCTCCATCTTGAAAGCAATTTTGAAAGTCTCTTGCATATAGTTGATGTTCAGTAAAGGTTGAATGAACTGTCTTGGTGTTCTTTTTGAAAACTGAGGATATGCTGTGTTCTGAGTAACTTGGCAATGTGTCAGTGAGGGCACAATTATGAGTCAGAGACCATAGAACTGCAATGGGATCTTAAATTCTTTTAATTGTGGCAATCTCAATTCACCTAGATGCATCTTTAGAAGGGATCTGAGGACCAGGTTAAAGAAAATTGTTCAAGCCACATAGCTAATACTGTGAGGAGCTAGGATTCAAACCACATGTTTAACCCAAAATTCTTAGTAAGGATACTTCTCAATATGGCATAATTTTGAGATTCCACCTTTCTTCACACTATTCAGAAACTCCTATTTTTAATTTGGAAAATGATTCAGAACAGCTGTTTCCGTTTCTCAGCAGATGCTTATCTCAGCCAAAATGCCTTCTTGAGAGAACCAGTCAAGAGAAACCAAACAGGTCAAATTTCTTCAGGCTCAAGTTTCTTTGATCTCTATTAAAGCCTTTACAAGGTAGTTCTGGATTTTGTGTTTGTTGGTTCACATGCCTTGGATCACCTGAGCATGAAGGGCTTATTAAAAAAAAAAAAAGTTGAAAGGATATAATTATAAGCTGTGATTTCAGGGGAAAAGAAATAGTGTCTTTTGCTAATGAACCTTATTGTTGCCCTCAAGTTGTGTGTATATCATATCCATGCCTTGACATGCCACTAAAATGAAAGAATTGACTTAAAACACTAGGGGCAAATATCTTGTTCCTGCACATGCCAACTATCTTGTTTCTCTTCCTTTATGGGTGTGTGTTTTGAAATTCAGGATGTAGAGACAGACCACAAAACCATTCTGGTTTCTGCAGCGGAGAACACAATATGAGTATCTGTTTCAAGGTCATTTCCTGATAATATTATCTTCCAGTAAATTTGAGGCATAGGTTCAGGGAGGAGAGTAGGACTGAATTCTATTCCTGGCTTAGGTGTTTTCATCTGCCTCCATCTTGAAAGCAATTTTGAAAGTCTCTTGCATATAGTTGATGTTCAGTAAAGGTTGAATGAACTGTCTTGGTGTTCTTTTTGAAAACTGAGGATATGCTGTGTTCTGAGTAACTTGGCAATGTGTCAGTGAGGGCACAATTATGAGTCAGAGACCATAGAACTGCAATGGGATCTTAAATTCTTTTAATTGTGGCAATCTCAATTCACCTAGATGCATCTTTAGAAGAGCAACTGAACTTGAAATCTTAACATTCAGCAATAAGTACATGAGAAAGAACTTTATAAAGTCTGAATTTCAGAGAGAACTTGATTCCTGGCAGTCTATGGCAAGTTGTGGACTTGTGCTCTCTCTCTCTACATATATATGTGTGTGTGTGTGTATATATATATGTGTGTGTGTGTGTATGTATACATAAAATCATGAAACCACAATTTGATTGATTCGAGTAGTTTTGACTTGGGTCTTGGCCCAGAATTCAAAAGATAATGCTGTGACAGCAACAATGAAATTGTAAGTATAGTTTTCTCTAAGTACTGTGAAAGAAGAGAAATGGAAACTAGGTTAACTACTTGATGTTTTGCTAATCCTGTTAATTGGTATGAAATTACTTGATTCTGTCTTTTCTGGAAGTATCACAATCATACATGATTTATATACAGTGGGTTTTTTTTATGGATATTACTGTTAGTAATTCCCTTCATCTACTTTTGGATGGACTACCTGTTATAAGCGCAGAATGACATATAGCTTTTGTTAGTTTATAAAATTCCCTTTTTTCCAGCCTAGACCTTTCATAATCTCACATCTAATGTTTTTTCACCTCACATTATCCTCTTTCTTCCACCCTCTTTCATTTGTATTTTTTGTGTAGCTTTTTGCCTGTGGTTTCTTTTACATCTAGAATCCAGTAATGCCAATATGTATTTATAACTTCTAGATGAACAATTTGATATTCCTTCTTTACTCCCCACCATTTACTGCATCTTGTTTCAACATATAGCTTTAGTTTTGGGGATTAGTGACAGTGCAGAATATTGTACATTCAATGAAATGCCACCAGTAAGGGGCAGAGAGGTTTCTCCCAGGTTAATTATTTACATTAGTCTTTAGAATTCTGAGTTCAACAAGCGTGGGCTGAGACCGGTTAAAATACAGATATTTAGAAATTTTTGCAATATCTTTAGAGTCAGCCAGAAACAAAATTGTCAGAAAGGGAAGACAGGCGCTTGACTTCGGATCCTCCCACCCACCCACATACACACTTTTTCATTCTTAAGTGTCTCTCCATGTGCCTATTGACTTTATTCTAGTAAGCTTCTGGTTCTCCACTTTCCCATTTAGGATTTTCCTTGGTAGAAATATGTCCCATTCCAATTTTTTCTTTGTGTCTTTTCTATTAACCATTTAACAAATATGTTGTGCCTCTTTACTAGCTACTCTGCAAATCAATGAAAGGCTTAGTTTAGGTGGTTGTGGGAGTAATGAGATTAAACATAACCTTTACTTAAAAAATATATAGAGATTAAAAAAATGATTAAGTGTGAAATTTCCTAGCCCACCATTTAGATCTCTATAATACAGGTTCTGAGAACTCAACATAGCTGAAATTTGTCTACAAGCAGACCTGCTTTCAGAGTCCAGTCCCTTACAGAACAATTAATTTATAAGCTGCTGAAGAATCAAGTCCAAAATAAAAATAATGGTAACATACAAGCTTCATCCTTTAGTTTACATATAATGTGAGTTATTTATATCCTTTAATGACAATGTTCTCTTGAATTTTCCTGAAACGCTAGCCATATTTATCCATTTAAAACAACAGTCCCCAACCTTTTGACAGCAGGGACTGGTTTCATGACTATTTTTTCACAGACTGGGGTAGGGGGGATAGTTTCGGGATGATTCAAATGCACCTTATTTCTATTATTATTACATTGTAATATATAATGAAATAATTATACAACTCACTATAATGTAGAATCAGTGGGAGCCCTGAGGTGTTTTCCTGCAACTAGACTGTCCCATCTGGG
>NW_012100765.1:5227463-5236470 GCF_000951045.1 Mandrillus leucophaeus | reverse complement strand
GAGGGAAAAGCAAGTGTTAATGAACAAGAAGACAGACATCAGCTGGGGAGAAAGGCTATAAAAAGAATTAAAATATGGGAAGCCACAGAAAATGAATGGGAGCCTTCTTTAGATACAGGGTTCTGCAAGATCTCTCTGAGGAAGAAAAATTTCAGCTGACAACTGAATGATAATTAGGAGTCAGCTTATGAAAGTTGGGGAGAAGGAAAAGTTCAGGTAGAGAGAACAGCAAGTGCAAAGGCCTTGGGGCAGGATGAAACTTGGCTCCTTCAAGAAATGTAGGAAAGAGGGCAAAGAGTATTAGTAGAGAAGTAGCCAGAGCCAGATCATGCAGCATTTCGTAAGCCAGACAAGTGGCTTTAGGTTCTATTTTCAGTTTGATGGGAAGCCACTGGAAAATATTAAGCAGAACAGTAATGTGGTCTGACTTTTATTTTTAAAAGATAACTCTGTTTGTTATGTGGAGAATGGATGGGGGAAGGGCAAAACTGGGGGCATGGAGACAAGTTAGGAGGCTCTTATTAGTTGCAGTGACCTTGCAGTTTATCCAAAGCAGGGCCTTTCAGAGGGTGAAGGTGGGTGCCACTAACAACAGGGAATGTCAACTGGGCCTGTGCTGAGCAGACCAGGGCATGTGGCCATTTCAGCTGTTACAGTGGTCTTGCTGGAGAGGGAACAGTGGAGCCTTTTAGGATGCTTCATGTAATCTTCACAATAAACTCTGTGCCCAATGCATATTAGCACCTGATAAATGTTTGCTGGGCGAGTTAATGAGTTAATCTGGGGGAAGATTAATATCTTTGTTTCATAAAAGAAGCTATGCTACAAGCATATTGTGAACTCTAATTCCAATGATAAAACCCACACTCTTTCTTTAATTTCTTACCTAGGACATCATAATTGTTGCTTTTCAAATGTTTTTAAACTACTGTACATATATTTCCATAAACGAAGGAAGAATTTCATTTTCTTCTCTCTCCTAGGTTTAGTGTTCTGCATGCAAAGGTTTCATAAATGTATTTGCTGTATTCATTTTTATCAAAGTCAGGAACCAGAGAGACCGTTAACAATATAGAGTTCCCAGGAAACTTTTTGATCTTTCCTTTTGAAGCGCCCTGTTCCACATTTAATGCCCAACCTCATAAGGTCTCCACCTGGGTACTCTGTCAGTGTTCATTTAACAAGTCTGATGATATGTGCTGTCTTACCTCACACCTTTTACAAAACACTCTCTCTGTTCTCTTCTGCCCATCCAGGAAATAATTCCACCTTACTTCCAGGTAAAGAGACTTACGAATCATTTCCATCGTACCCACCACACCCTTTAGAGGTAGAGTAGCTTTTGCATGTTGGATAAGTTTCAAATTATCAATAAAAAAGAGCGTCTCACTCTCCTACTTTGAATTATGAATATTAAAAAATTTCAAATTTGTATAATTTATAAAATTTGTATTGCAAATTATATATATTTCTAGTTTACTCCATAAACATTCGAAATAGACGTATCTTCTGGCACGATCAGGTTAAATAGAAGACTGGCATATAAATAGAAGATGTGCATGCACCAGCTTAATGATGGGCGCGCACCAGCTTAATGATGGGCACATGCTTGACGTGCCTGTGTATGTTGTGTATGCTCATGTGTTCATGCATGTGCATTCATGTGTGCACATGTGGGCAGGCATGCAGACGCATGTGCACATGCACTCATTATGACCCTGCTCATCCTCTATAATCCATAAACATGACATAGCCCACTCAGTGCTGTTATGCTTCAGGAAAAAATTGTAGCTTGCATCCTTATACTCATTCCTCCTATTTTGTCCTATTTAATTAGATTGCTTAAGAAAATATAAACCTGTATACCATGAGATAAAGGATATTCAACACGTTCATCTTCCCCTTAGATTTACTTTTTAATTTTTTATTTATTTATTTATTTTTTAGACGGAGTCTCGCTCTGTTGCCCAGGTTGGAGTGAAGTGGCGCAATCTCCGCTCACTGCAAGCTCCGCCCCCCGGGTTCATGCCATTCTCCTGCCTCAGCCTCCCGTAGCTGGAACTACAGGCGACTGCACGCCCGGCTAATTTTTTTTTGTATTTTTAGTAGAGACGGGGTTTCACAGTGTTCGCCAGAATGGTCTCGATCTCCTGACCTGGTGATCTGCCCGCCTCGGACCCCCAAACTGCTGGGATTACAGGCGTGGGCCACCGCGCCCGCCCCCTTAGTTAGATTTATAAAACTAGCTTCGATTTTAAATCCCAGGGAAAATCAGCTCTTTCAGATGATGCTGGAAGATTTTAAAGTTTACAACATCATAGTCCCAACCTTTGCTTGATTAGGAGAAAGATAATGGACCTTTATATCAGCCTGTAATCGTCATCGTGTAAATATGAACTAGTTGATTAACTACTGAGTAATATTATCAGAAAAGGACAGTGCTAACATTCTTCTAAAATATAAACCCTCTCATAGTTACATACAGTGATATACTCAACTCAGTGTATTCATAGATAGAGCAAATGTGAAGCATTTCTATTTTGTTATTCCATGCATTAGAATTTACATACTTGAACTTTAACATGTAAACCTTTAGTTTTCATAATTATGCCTTTTGTTGTAAGAATAACACCTACGAAAATGGGCTCAGGTTCCAGCAGGAAAACTCTTGAGTTTAGCTGTTAAAAATCCCCTTCTCTCCGCTCCACTGCTTGCAGTTTAGGTTATTGAAAACTTATAAAATAAAATTTGGATTTGGATTTGCCTTTTTAAAAATTAACAGAAACGAGTTAGGAAGAGCATTCTTTGACACTGGAGGAGTAGAATGATCCCCAAGAATTTCTTTGAGACTGGATCATCAATAACCTGGAAGTGTCAGATACAGCAAATCTATTCTTTGTGAATGATAACTTTTTGTGATCTTTATTCCACTAAAATGTTAACATTTACCTTTTAGTGTTTGACTTAATGTAGTAAGTTATATGTTCCCTTTTGTTCAAATATATGAGAAATTAACATGTCACTTTTTAATGGAAATTGTCATAATTTTTCCTGGCCAGGAGTAGGCTTCAGGGCGGTGACTTTGCAGAGATGAGATGTAACACACCCCAGTCTGTGTCCTTTCCGAGTGCCACAAATTTTCCTTTTAGATCAAGTCTGGAAAATACAGGCAAACCTATGTCATAACAACTGTCTTATAACAAATCTTAGTTTGTAAGAACTATAATTCTTGATGTTTATTTTATTTTATTACTGAATTTGTGATTCGTTTTCAGCAAGAACAGTCACTGTGAATATCAGTAGTCAACAGAATATGTTTCCATATGAAGATCCCTGTCCCAACTTAATGAAAAGTTTAGCAAAAGCATAATGCACAGTTCTAAGTAGCAACCTTTTTGTAAGTGTAATTTCATTAAACCATCCACACTTTCAAATATTTCATGACTTTTGTCAACCAAAAATCGCAATTAATCCAAAAAAAATCACCAAATTGAAAGCTAAAGAATATTGTAGAATTGGGAATGGCACTCTCCGTTGTCATATCCTTAGCAGGCTCTGAGTGAGGCACCAAGAATCTGCCTTCTGCTCTGTTCTGATTAAACTTTAAAAAGCACCCAACAGCGGGAAAGGTGGTCATAGCTGTAAATGTCTTTGTGCTAATGATGACTTTTCTCACCAGTAACAGCTGGAGAGTGAAACTCGACAAAGACAAAATTATAAATGTTTTATATTGGAAAACACTAGGTGAGTTTAAAACATGGTCAAACAATTAGGTTACTTCCAAGAGGTAAACAGTAGACTCATTAAAGCTGTAATTAGTTAATGTTGACATATTGTATTTTTAATCAGAGCTCCAGTAGGGGATGAAGTGGCTGAAATCTAGTGCATAATCTAGTGCTTTGTGAAGCAGAAGTAAAACCAGATTTTAAAAACTCAGCCATGCCTTTCTCTTGAGATTTCTATACTACCTTTGCTCTGATGAAGTTGGTAACTTCAGTTAGATTAATAAGTAGCCTATAATAATTGATTAGTTGTTTTGTGTTTTTGTTACACTGGGTACTTGTCAAAAGGGTTTTGTGGTTCCCTATTTCTTGGCATGTCAAGAGTGGAGAGGAATTCATGTGAATTCCTCTTCAAGGGAGGGAGCCAGGTATGTTACATACGCACGACTGCAGATAAACATCCTAAGAATCAAGGGTTAAGTACTTTTTCCTGTAGTTGGTAAATGGCTAAAATTGAGCTTCTCAACTCAGGGCTGTGGATTCCAATGCCTGCCTCTTTCCATTATACCATAGACAACAATGACCCTTCGGATCCCACCTCATCTGCCAAGGCCCCAGAAGCTTCTGCTTCCATCTAAACCGAATCTCCTGTAACCAATGACATTCGTGCATATTCTACCTCCAGGACCACCACTCTCCTCATTCCAGCTCTCCCTCACTCCTTTCGCTATCAAACTCCAGCTCTCATCTCACCTCCTCCATGAAGCCCTCCTGATTATTTCTGCCCACCCCACCACACATCCCTTTATGAGTTTTTCCTCTCTCCTCTGAACTCCTCTGTCAGATTTAGAACCCTAGATTTTCTGAGGTAGAATTCATTCCAAATAAGTTAGCGGATGAAGAAATATTTTCCCCAATCACATAAGAGTTAAGAATCATATGTAATTGCCTTCCTTATTTTCTGTTCAGTTTCAAATCGTGCACATCGCAGAAGGAAAGTTCCAAGTCAGAGATTTTTATTTCCATAGGCATCTATGTAGGGTAGAAAGAGCCTGGTGAAACAAACACGCACCTTCTTTGGACTAACTCCATACTCTGTAGATATAATATCCATTTTCCAGCATTTATTCAACTCATAAAATGCTTCTTGTAAAATATCTGCTAAAACAATGAATAGCCAACATTCTTTTTCTAAAGAGATCTTGGCTTTTCCTTGGAATCAAGTGGCTCTGTGAGTTATCTAGAATTATATTTAAGTGAGAAATTTTTAATAAAATGACACATCTTATTTTCATAGATATTTGCCTACGAACCCATAGATGCTATCTAATTCAGCTTCCCCACATCTCAGAGAGGCAGAACTTGTAGGCAGATATTTTGATTAGCTTGTCCTTTCTCTGATAACAAAGCAAAGCAGTGGAACTTTGGCATGACTTCCTCAAAGCAGCAGTTACCTAGAAAATGAACCCAATTTGCAAGTAATAAGCCAATGTCAGAAAACTTAATAAAGCATTTTATTAAACGAGCCATATTTTTAACTTAAAACCAAATCTTTTTCTCTATGGAGACGTTGTTTAGGAGTAGAAACTTCAATTTGCATATATAAATGTAATAGCCTTTCGTATATCGCATAAATCTACAGAGAAAAGGGATGGATTATCTGCTTCACTGAGGGTGGCATATCATTTTCATGATAAGGGCAATGAATCATGCTGCGACTGGTGCTGGTGAGCCCATTGAATCAGGTGCCTATGGTGGGAAAGGAGACATCTTCCTAACTAAGCACTGTCTTAGGAAAAGATATGTCTTTATGAGTGTGGTCTACTCTTCTAGTAGCTGTAGAGTGAGACTTAGGAATCATTCATTGGCAGTGAGGAGTTTCTGGACTAAGAGGTAGGGCAGTGCTTCTTAGCGCTGGCTACATGTTGGAATCATTAGGGAGAGTGTTAAAAGGTACACATACTTTTGTCATATCAGAATTCAGATTTACAATACTTAAATTGGTGTATGGCCTGGGCACTGGGGAGTTTTTAAAGCAGCCAAGTTTGAGAACCACTAAGTTAGGAAAACCCATTTTTCCTGTCTTGGTGACTGATCTTAGGGAAGGCATTGGCCTCTTTGGGTGTACTTCCTAGTCTGCTCAATGACATTGGTTCTGTTTCATCGCATCACAAGTGTTTCCAGTCTCAGAAGAGACTTATTTGAAAGATTCTTTCAATATACAGCTTCACAGGATTTCAAGCAATTTACATTTATTTTTCTTGTTCCTTAGCTGGAGTCCTGGCAGAAAGGATCTAGGAAAGCATTCAAAGAAAAAAAAAAAAGCATGACTCCCTTAGAAAAATTGAGTCATGCAACCAACTTAAGAAGACAAGCAGAAAAATTTTTGAAATCAAATGATAAATCTTTCCAAAAATTCTTGAAGTGAGTTTATTTAATCCAAACATTTATATAACATCTCAGTGCATCTGTTTTGAGTGAGTAAAATTATAATATTTTGGGGGCTACTCCTAATTTTCAGAGAAATTTAGAATTTGTGAGGGAACAAAATCATATGTAGTGGGGAAAGCATATTAAGGACATTTATAACAGTTTTCAGCAGAAGGAGAAATCTGCAAGCTATGTGCCAAGCTTTGCTGATAGCCATCAGTAAGGAGAAATTGCTCTAAACTGCCACAGGATCAAATTATTAGTAGATAAATAGGCTCTTTTCTTGACCAATGGGTTTTCTATACCGGAATGGGGTGCTGAAGGGATTTACAGAGTCTCAAGATTCTGGAATAGTGCCTTCTAGACATGTCTCAAAGTGAAGGATGAGGATGGAGAAAAATAGTTTTCAGACCTGGTTGCTCTTCTGTTGATTCCTAGTGGAATATTTAAGCTCCCGTTTGTCCAAGACCTGCCTGAAGACATTCTGCTTCAGCTTATCCAGAGAGTCCCTCGAGTTGGTATTTGTAAACTTCACAGGAAATATTGATGATCCCCAGCGTGGGACCCACTGGATTATATACATGCTCCAGTTCTGATCCAGGATCGCTTGGCGGTGCCTGGATCACCAACCTGCCCTGCTGTTTCTCAATGATTTTCAACTACTTACTCCTGATCTGTAAGCACATGTGCACAGTAGATTGGCTGTTGGAACTTTGTCAAATAACAAACATTTTTATAAATAATGAATTACTTTATTTGTGAGAATTATTTTTTAGTCAAGATTGTTTTGGCTATTCTGTGTCCCTTTCATTTCCATATGAGTTTTTAAGATCAGCTTGTGATTTTTGCAAAAAGGTAGCTAGATTTTGAGAAGGAATAAGTTGAATGTGTAGTGTTGTGGCATTGTTTTAAAGATTAAATGTGTTAATCGTTACTGTTTAGTGATTAGACTAAATGGTAATAGACTCAGATGATAATAGAATAATGATAGAACAGTACCTGATTAAATAGATATAATATATGATTAAATATATAGGTGATTAAAGGTATATATGTTTGAATATATTTATCTACATCAGTCCCTGTTTTATCATTATTCTATTATCATTTGAGTTGTCTCAAATATTCTTTTCTAATTTTTGATAGAAATGTATTCTATGGCCTATAGATAAAATGTATTCTATAGGCAATTTCCATTTGGTTTCAGGAGGGTATTATTGTTTGAATATGCATGATACTTACTAGTAAGTAACTACAATGCAAACAAACAAGTGTTGTAGAGCTAGGCCTGAAAAATTATTTGTAAGAGAAAATATAACATTCTTACCTTGTTGGGGTTTTCAATAACAGCTTTATTGAAATGTAATTCATGTATCATAAAATCTATTCTTTTAAAGAGTACAGTTCAGTGTTTTTTTAGAATATGCACAAAGTTGTGCTACCATTACTATTTAAATCAGAACACTTTCACCCTTCCTCCCAAGAAACCCATATCCACTGGCAGTCATTCCTCAATCCTCCTCTCACCAGCTGCTGGCAAAAGCGCCTATACATTATGTCTATATGGATTTCTCTATTCTGGACATTTCATATGAACAGAATCATAAAATATTTGGCTTTTGCTTCTGATTTTGTTACTTTAACATAATGTCTTCAAGATTTACCCATATTGTTGCCTTATAAGCACTTCATTCCTTTCTATGGAGAATAACATTGAATTGTACATACATGCCACGTTTTGTTTACACATTCAGTGGATGGGCATTTGGTTTGTTTATAATTTGGGGCTATTATCAATAATGCTGCTATGAGCATTCATGTACAAGTCTTTGAGTGAATATATGTTTTCATTTCTTTTGTGTCTAGACCCAGAAGTGGAATTATTGGGTCATGCGTTAAATCTATGTTTAAATTTTTGGAGAATTGCCAAACTGTTTTCCAATGTGGCTGCTCCGTTTACATTCCCACCAGCAATATAGGAGGATTGCAACTTTCTACATCCTCAACAACACTTGTTACTGTCCATCTCTTTATACCCATCCTTGTGGGTGTAAAGTGATATCTCATTGCGGTTTTGACTCATGCTTTTCTAAGAACTAATGCTGTTTTGTCTTCTTTTCATGTGCCATTTATATGTAGTCTTTGAGAAGATATCTCTTCAAAGCCGTTGCTCATTTTTAAAGTTGGCTTATTTGTCTTTTTATTGAGCTAAAGAGTGCTTTATGTAGTCTGGATACAAGTTCCTTATCACATATATGATTTGCAGGTATTTTCACCCAGCCTAGGGGTTGTATTTTCCTTTTTTTCATGGTGTCTATTGAAGCACAAAATTTTTTAATTTATTTTTTTTTTTTTGAGTCTAAGAAATCATTACCTAATCCAGAGTTATGAAGACTTACCCCTATATTTTCTTCTAAGAGTTTCATAGTTTTAGCTCTTATATTTAGGTCTATGATCCATTTAGGTTAATTTTTCTATTAAAGCTTCTGTGTTGAAAGGACTATTCTTTTTCCCATTTATTTGTCCTGCCACCCTTGTCACAATTGACCCTAAATGTAAGAGTTTATTTCTAGACTCCCACTTGTCTTCCTTTGATCTATTTGTCTATCCTTATACCAGTGCTACATTCTCTTGATTACTATAACTTTGCAGTAAGTTTTGAAGTTGAGAATTATAAGTCCTCCAACTTTATTATTTTTCAGTCAAGATTGTTTTGGCTATTCTGTGTCCCTTTCATTTTCATATGAATTTTGGATCAGCTTGTGATTTTTGTGAAAAGTCAACTAGATTTTGAGAGGGATTAAATTAAATGTGTAGTGTTGTGGCATTGTTTTAAAGACTAAATGTGTTAATCA
>NW_012100765.1:5224414-5225798 GCF_000951045.1 Mandrillus leucophaeus | reverse complement strand
TCCTGGAGAAAACCCAATGTGGGGCAACTCCTCCTGTTTTTGATGGAAGGCACAAATTCAAGGCACCGCCATAACAGGAAACAAGTTCAAAGGTTTTTCTGTACAGATCCTGGGCAGGGAGGGTGCGATGAGTCAGTGAGACAGCCCTTCATCCCCAGGTCACACAAGGCAGGCATGAAGAGTCAGACAGAGAACAAGAAGAGCACGTAGCACGTGGCAACTAGCTGTGTATATAAGGAGTAGGCTGTGGGTCACACTAAAGTATTGAGCAAATGCCTGAACAGTCTCTTTAAAGGAAAGAGCAGGAGGTGGGGAGCCCACTTTTTTTGGCTTAAGTTTAAAAACTTATTTTAACGATAATAACAACCAAAAATGAGTTTTTGGTTAAAATAAGCTTTTGTTTTATTAAAATAAACGTGGGAGAGATGCTAAGTGGGAGAGATACCTCTAAATTCTTATCTCGGGCCACCAGATTGAGCCAGTTAGGTGTGGTGTTCTACTACTAATGTGCAGTCAACAACCTTGGCTGTGCTATTCCCATTGCAGAGTGCTACTGAACAATAGCATTATTAATCAGATTAGACCTTATGCAATTGTAGGAGCTGGCTGGGCAGTCTTTGTAAGCCTGGTGCTTTTTGTTTGTTTGTTTTCTCTGAGATGGAGTCTCACTCCATTGCCCAGACTGGAGTACAGTGACGCTATCTCGGCTCACTGCAACCTCTGCCTCCCGGGTTCAAGCGATTCTCCTGCCTCAGCCTCCTGAGTAGCTGGAATTACAGGCGCGTGCCACCACACCCGGCTAATTTTTGTATTTTTAGTAGAGACGGGGTTTCGCCATGTTAGTCAGGCTGGTCTCGAACTCCTGACCTCGTGATTCGCCTGCCTCGGACTCCCAAAGTGCTGGGATTATAGGTGTGAGCCACCGCGCCCGGCCACCTGGTGCTTTTATGTCTTATGAACCTGAAGTTAGCAGAACCAGGGGCAGCGAAGAAAGATGGACATGAAGTAGGGGAAGCAAGACTCAATAGGAATCCATGAGAAAAAAACGAGAACTTGCCTGCCTCTCTCACCACCTCAAACCTCAGTAGCGCAAAGTATTTACCAAAGAAACTGGTGGCTTCCCATGGAACTGCACACACACCTAGTGATATAGTTCGGAGATTTGTCCCTGTCCAAATCGCATGTTGAAATGAGTTTTCCAGTGCTGGAGGTGAGGTCTGTTGGGAGGTGTTTGGGTCACAGGGTTGGTTCCCTCATGGCTTGGTGCTGTCTTTGTGATAGTGAGTGTGTTCGCACAAGATTAGTTTTTATTTTATTAAAATAAAAGTGGGAGAGATGCTAAGTGGGGGAGATGCCTCTAAATTCTTATTCTGGCCACCAGCTT
>NW_012100765.1:5218354-5219749 GCF_000951045.1 Mandrillus leucophaeus | reverse complement strand
ATTATTTTTCAGTCAAGATTGTTTTGGCTATTCTGTGTCCCTTTCATTTTCATATGAATTTTGGATCAGCTTGTGATTTTTGTGAAAAGTCAACTAGATTTTGAGAGGGATTAAATTAAATGTGTAGTGTTGTGGCATTGTTTTAAAGACTAAACGTGTTAATCATTAGTGTTTAGTGCTTAGACTAAATGGTAATAGACTCAGATGATAATAGAATGATGATAGAACAGTACCTGATTAAATATATATTATATATTAAGTGTATATATGATTAAATACATATATATATATCAGGCACTGTTTTATCATTATTCTACTATCATTTGAGCTGCCGCAAATATTCCTTTCTAATTTTTTATATTTTTGCTATTGTTACTGCAATGGCCTTGTGTGTGTGTATGTGTGTGGCCTTTTTTTGGTCATAGTCATAATTTGCTTTGTTTGGTGAAAACTTATTAGATTTATGTGGAAATTATGTTAGTTGGTACATAAAAATTGCCAAGTGTACCTGTCTGGGGGAATAACCATAAAATTCTATACCATAATGTTGTAAAGAACTATCTATGAAGTTTCCAGTTACCCTTTATGGATTTCACGAGGCCTTTAACTTGAGGGTAATCTCTGAAGTTGCCCTATTCCAAACCATGAAACAGTTTTTCTTCCTTTGGCTTAATAGGCTGTAAATTAGACAAGGAGCCAAATTTTCCCCTTCCTTGTCATCAATGTGAGCTGAAGGTCGATAGATGGCTATAAAGCAAAAGTTCTTTGATCCATTTGCTATTTGATTTTAAGACAAGTTAGCATCTACAGGTCTTCTTTTGGAAAATTTGGAGGGAAATGCCAAAACTACACCTTAGAGTTAAATAAGCTTATGTTAAATGCTCATAACTTTGTTTCAGTGAGTATAGAAATACTGAAATTGAATATGCGATAAACACTTCAACTATAGGCCAGTTCACTGAAAGACCCTCTCAGCTGGTTATTAGGATATATAAGCAGGATACCTTCATATGGTAATTATATGGCTGTCTTTCAAAACTGGAATGTATAGGTTGAAAGTAAGTTATGCAGAATGTCAGATTTGAAATAGCAGTTCTGTTCATGGCCCTATCCTAGCTGTAACAATATCTATGCTTTAATTTTCTAAACTTAAAAAAATAAAGACAGGTACCTGATGCTGGATTATCAACATTCTGGAAAGTTTTATCAGTGAGAGTTTTATCAAAAAACCCAGAATCACTATGAGTGTGTTTTGAGAGCCCCCAGCTAAATTGGGGTTCCAATCCCAGACCTGCTAGCAACACTGTCCTAAAGGGAAATGAAGGGCAGATGGACTTGGGTGTTTACAGTGTGACTCTCAGGGGATCCTGATGGGCTCCTTCTCCCTGCCTCCCC
>NW_012100765.1:5183018-5217094 GCF_000951045.1 Mandrillus leucophaeus | reverse complement strand
CCTGAAGTTAGCAGAACCAGGGGCAGCGAAGAAAGATGGACATGAAGTAGGGGAAGCAAGACTCAATAGGAATCCATGAGAAAAAAACGAGAACTTGCCTGCCTCTCTCACCACCTCAAACCTCAGTAGCGCAAAGTATTTACCAAAGAAACTGGTGGCTTCCCATGGAACTGCACACACACCTAGTGATATAGTTCGGAGATTTGTCCCTGTCCAAATCGCATGTTGAAATGAGTTTTCCAATGCTGGAGGTGAGGTCTGTTGGGAGGTGTTTGGGTCACAGGGTTGGTTCCCTCATGGCTTGGTGCTGTCTTTGTGATAGTGAGTGTGTTCGCACAAGATTAGTTTTTATTTTATTAAAATAAAAGTGGGAGAGATGCTAAGTGGGGGAGTTGCCTCTAAATTCTTATTCTGGCCACCAGCTTGAACTAATTAAGTGTGGTGTTCTACTTCTGACGCCCAGTCAGGAACCTTGGCTGTGTCACTTAAAAGTATGTGGCTTGCTCTTGCTTTTACCATATGATGTGCCTGCTGCCCTTTTGCCTTCCACTATGATTGTAATCTTCCTGAGGCCTCCCCCAGAAGCCAAGCAAATGCCAGCACCATGCTTCCTGTAAAGCCTGCAGAACCATGAGCGAATGAAACCTTTTTTCCTTGCAAATTACCCACTCTCAGGTATTCCTTTATAGCAATGCAAGAAAGGCCCAGTACACCTAGCCCTCAGCATAACCCTGGGCACGCTTTGGCATTGCACACATTTATCATTTATGTTTCCAAGAAGGATGTGACATTCTAAACTCTCTGTTTTGTTGTTGTTGTTGTTGTTTGCTTGTTTATTTGTTTTTTGAGATGGAGTTTCTCTCTTATTGCCCAGACTAGAGTACAATGGTGTGATCTCAGCTCACTGCAACCTCCTCTGCCTCCCGGGTTCAAGTGATTCTCCTGCCTCAGCCTCCTGAGTAGCTGGGATTACAGACGTGTGCCACCATACCTGGCTAATGTTTGCATTTTTAGTAGAGATGGGGTTTCACCATGTTGGCCAGGCTGGTCATGAACTAAACTCTCTGTTTTTATTAAGAGGTATTTAGGCTATCAGCATTTTAAAATGTTTCTCAATTACTTATAGCCCATAAACACAATCTCGCAAAGTCTTCTCTGAATCTGAAACAGCAAATTTGTGTAGTACTGTTTTGTTCCTCCTGATCATTTACTCACTTGAAGACAAAAGCCTAAATTGTTTTAACTAACCCTGAGATTTGGGTCTTATCTGCAAAACAGTGTTCTAAAGGATATATTAATTAGGGATTCACTTTCTATCCATGGGCGTATGTGAGCTTCAGGGATAATACTAACCCTTTGCTTTCATGTTGTTCTCAGATGGAATCCATTTGGAGTATCTGACAATATTGTTCTGCACCTGGGAACAAAATAGCTTTGTGCTGGTTTGGGTCCTGCTGAGTTGTAATCATTTGTAGCAGGGAAATGCATGACAAGCGTTGATCTGAATTGATCAATATTATTAGTAAACAGTGATTTAAAAGCACATTCAATTCAGGCAAAATGTCTTAGATCAGGGAAAAGTCCTTTCCCAACACTGACTATAAAACATTATTGACAAGTGTCAGAGTTCCCAGCAAGAATGTTCCTTGAGCAAATGTGGGTTTTAGCAAATTCATGTCCAGATTTTCAAGGTTCACTAGAAATTAACCTCACAGTACTTGTCTATTAGTTGGTGTATAGAAACTGGAGTAAAACTGGAGAAGTGCGAGAACTCATGGACAGCAGAATTGTGGGTGTGATTAAATTTAGAAGACAAGAGTAGTGCTGAAGAGGACACTCTAAGCGAAAAGTGAATGGTGGTAGGAAATAGAATTAATGACCTAGGCTATATTATTAATAAAAATAAACTCTTGAAGAAATAACACTGGTGCTGTGTTTTCCAAAGCCTTCCACAAATAGGTACAAATATACAGAATTAGAAATGTCAAGTAGGAAATAAGTATCAAAACAGAGGGAATTTTAAAAATCATATGAAAATAGTTTGTACAACTCCATATAAGTACATTTGAATTCCTAGATGAAATGGTTAATATTCTACAAAATTTCAGCTTTACAAAACTGACCTAAGAAAAAACAGGATTAAATGGACCAATTACCAAATAAAACAGAAGATAATTCAGAAAACAGTCCCAGACAACATCACCAGGACAACGTGGTTTTACATAGAATTTCTTTCTAACATTTAAAAATCAGATAATCCCAAGAATACATGAACTATTTCAGAGCACAGAAAAGATGGAAACATTTTACATTCTATGAAGTTAATATAATGCAAAGGTCAAAACCAAAGATTGTTTCAAAAGCAAGACAAATTTTACTTATGAATACCAATTTTTAAAATTAGATAAAATATAAAAAACAGAACCCAACAGCACATTAAAAATGATACATCATGCACAAGTAAAATTTATTTCAAAAATATAAAGATGATTCTACATAAGGAAATCCATTAAAATCCAGCTAAGGAGAAAAATCAGGAGATCATCTCAATAGAGGAAGAAAGTTCAATCAACATATTTAATAACCACTCATGTTAAAAGCAGCCAGCATGTTGCTTAATGGGAAAACGCTAAAAACATTTTCAACTAAAATCAGAAACAAAGAAACCCACTCCCCACTACTACTCTTTAATTTTATGATAGAGATATTGGCCAGTGAAAGCGGATAAGAAAAAACAAAGGAAGCATAAGAATTTGAGAGGAAGACCTTAAAGCTCTATTAAGAAAGGATATGGTTGTACATCTAGAAAATTCAAAATAATAAATTGAAAAACCATTAAACATATGAAAACATACTTGACTTTGATTTGTTGTAAGTGAAATATAGGTTAAAATATCATTAACACATGATTTCAGACCTATCTAATTCTTAAAAAGTCAACATAATAACCTTCTCTGTAGATATATACCATGCCAATCGTGGTAAGGTTGAGAGATCTTGTTCTACAGATATGTATTGAATTATTTATGAAAAAACATCATGTCTGACATTTGCTTCGAAATAATCTGGTAGGTGGAGAGTTATCAGGCAGATGAAAGAAGAATGGCTACATATTGATAATTTAGAAGCTGAGCAATTGATTATACTATTCTCTCAAACTTAGTATATGTTTGAAACTTTCCGCAATAAAAAGTGAAAGAATATTCCTATAGTTTCAAAAGATGTAACTACACTAAGCCAAAGGCAAATATGTTATTTAGAGAAAAAGTAATTTTTTGGTTGATGTTAATTTATGTTTGCAATTGTGATCTGAAACCTTTCATGCGGATACTCATCAATTAATTCTAGATAGTCCTTAAGTAGAGTTGAAATAAAAATTAACTGCCTTCCTAATAGAACAAAATGCTAAAAAAAAAGTACACTAAAGAAACTTCCCCTTCCCTCAGAAACATACCTTCTGTTCTCTTGGTAGTCAGAAGGTCCTTAGAGTACTTTAGCCACCCATAGTTTAATTCTAACCTTCAGGGCATAAATGTGGTTACGGGAACGAGTATTTCATAGTTAGTCAATATCTTGTGCTTGACAGCTTTATTTTACTGACACTTTGTACATGGAATGCAAAGAAATGTCGCTGATACCTTATCTGCCTACTATTTTGAGATTTCCGAAGTGCCTTAAGAATATTTAAGTTGTGGAGGTGGGCGAATCACGAGGTCAGGAGATCGAGACTATTCTGGCTAACACCGTGAAACCCCGTCTCCCCTGAAAATACAAAAAATTAGTCGAGCATGGTGGCGGGCACCTGTAGTCCCACCTACTTGGGAGGCTGAGGCAGGAGAATGGCGTGAACCTGGGAGGCGGAGCCTGCAGTGAGCCTTGTCTGGGCCACTGCACAAAGACTGGGCAACAAAGACTCTGTCTCAAAAAAAAAACAACAAAAAAACAAAAATTAAGTTGGTTTCTGTTAATTTAATATGTTAAAGTCACAGGTTCATAGTTTGTCAAGGCATTCTTGAGATTGTTATCCAGTACACTGGCAAAGAGCACCAAAGTGTGTGTGGGTGATTCCAAATGTGGAGTAGCCATCAACACGTAACTGTAGCATTTGCCAAGCTCCCTACTGGCAAGCAAGGAGTATATCCTCAGAGCCATGCAAAATGCCATGCAAATAAGAGGTAGTAATGAGGGTATGTTAGATGGCAAATTGATGCTTATACGGAGGATCCCAGTTCTCTGAGCCCTGACCTATTCAATTAACAGCTTTATGTGTTCTCTGCCAGCACAAATTTCACTTTTGAGTGCAGTTTCTCTGTGCTTTGCCTTTTCTCATGTTATTTGAAACTATTCCTCTGAAGATATACATATTCTATTTTGCGAAGGTTTTGTACTCTTGTGCAACTTAAGAGAAAAATGAGCTCAAGGGCCAGGCGCAGTGGCTCATGCCTGTAATCCCAGCACTTTGGGAGGCCAAGGCAGGCAGATTGCCTGAGGTTGGGAGTTCAAGACCAGCCTGACTAACATGGAGAAACGCCGTCTCTACTAAAAATACAAAATTATCTGGGCGTGGTGGTACATGCCTGTAATCCCAGCTACTCAGGAGGCTGAGACAGGAGAATCGCTTGAACCCGGGAGGCAGAGGTTGCCGTGAGCCAAGATGGCTCCATTGCACTCCAGCCTGGGCAACAAGAGTGAAACTCTGTCTAAAAAAAAAAAAGAAAGAAAGAAGAGAAAAGAAAAGAAAACAAAAATGAGCTCAGGAAGCCAGACCTGGAAAGCACTACAGTGATCCTTTAATCTAAACACTCACCTCACTGATAAGAAGGGAGAATCCAAGTCCTTGCACTCGGATGCATACCTCTTCCACAAATGGCTCATGAGATTAATTTCATTAATCATGACATTTGCATGGCTGCAGATAGCTTAAATAAATTTATACACTCAACAAATATGTATTGAGCTCCTTCTATATGACAGCCACTGAGCTGAGCTCTGTGAATCCAGCAGTAGACAAAAGAGATCAAGATTCTGTGCTAATGGAACTTACATTAAACAAAAATAGGGGGAGCTGAGAGGTAGAGTGGGTAAGAGTGAATCCATGGGCAACTTCGTTTGAGATATTCTAGCTATGGAAATTCTGTTTCTGCATATATCCAGGATAAAATTCCCTTTCTATATAAAATAAAAATATTCCTACCTTGTTCCTATCTAACACACTTTGTATTTCAAATTATAATAATAATCTTGGATTTTCCTTCTCTGCATGTGACTTCTCATCCAAAAATTGAGGGGCTACACCACCTGATTACTTGGGCTCCTTTTTACCTTTACAATTATTCATTAAACAGAGCTTCATGGGTGTGATACATTTCAGTTCTTTTCCCTACTCTTTTCAGCCCCTCGCCTTCCCATGAAGTGCTCCTCTGTATCTAAAAGTCCTCCTGGTTCTTGTGGTACAGCTTGTGACACCATGATAAGGACTGAGTGAGATGCATTTCCTGAAACACTGTAGTCTTCTGACCTTTTCTTCCCTTTTATATCCACAGAACCAAGAACCAGCAAGACCATCAGCCACTGTGCAGGAATAAACAAAAGGTTAAACTTGTCAGCCTTTTGATCCTTCCCACATCATTTTTTTAGCCCAGTTCTAGGAAAGTTTGCCAAGACTTTTTTTTATGGTGTATTTGCCATGCCAACAACCAACAATAGAATGTTGAGGCTATATGATTTTAGGATTCAAAAAAATCACATAATAATAAAAAGAGGAGCTGAGCCAAATACTGTGTGTGTGTGTCTGTGTGTGTGTGTGTTGAGAGAGGTAGACATAGAGAGAGAGGAGAGTAGTGATATAAAAAATAAGAAGTAAAATTCATTTTTGAAAGAAGCTTAGAAGTGAACTATCTCATACCTAGCTTAATATGTCAAATAGCCTATGGAAAAATAAAGATTTTTCCACAGTGCCAAGCTTTGCATTCATTTCAGGTGGAATTTGTGTTAAATGTCACAAAGTGTCCAGCACCCACTTATAGCAAAGAGGCAGTGTGGGCCACAGTGGAACTGATTTGTGTTAGCCTGGATTGTTCACTCCGGATTAGACTTTGACTAGGAGGTAGCACCAGTATTGCCCCAGGCAGGTTTATGTGCAAACAACAGAGAACAGTCTGCCTGCCAATCAGGAAAACATGATAGGTCATGTAGTTGGCAAGTGGTAGTGTTCTCATTCTACAAGTGGAAAGTAATCTCTCATGCCATGGTCCTGTATCTCCTCTCCTCATGTCTAATTCCCCTCCATGCTATAAGGTTAAATGCAAATTTTCCTTCCTCTGCAGTGTTCTTGGATCACTGCAGTCCATGAAGACACTGTTTTGTTTGAATTGAAAACACAACCAGGATTTAACTCATTTATCAATTAATCCTTCTATCTTGCAAAATTACGTTGTATTTTCTCACATCCTTATTTCACTTTTAAGTAAATTCATACCTTGTCAGAAGCTAGACTAGAACTTCCATTTTTAAAGTTTTCATCTTTGGGCCTAACACTATGCATTGAAGACATTTAACTAGATTTGCTCATGACTTAGCGTTTCTTGAGACTCACGCATGCATACACACACATTTGCCAAAAAAAAAAAAAAAAAAAAAGTTAACTGTAAGCAAAATTTTAAAGTATGTAGGTGTGTCTTATTGACTCCATTCTTTTCATTTTTTCAGGGAGCCACAGAATCTAGTGTCTTCAATTTCACACCCCCACCCCAAAAACTCTGCTCAAAAAATTAAGGCACTTGCCTAGGGAAGAATTTGGCTTTAGTTACTAATATCTTAGAATAAATTTCAGCACTGCCTTTTTTTCTGAAAATTAACAGTTTCATCCAGTTCTACTGGTGAAATGGCAAACATTAGCACCCTCCAAAATAGTTTTACATGAGCAAGTTTAGGGGAAGAGAGAAAAAGGTAGAGTGATGGTGATAACAGACCTTAAGTGTGGGGGGAAATCATACCACTTCAGCAGAAAACTCCTTTAGCTACCCATTTGGGTTGACCAAGAGCAGCAAGTAAGAATAAGAGCAGCAACATATTCAATGATACAGTCCTGGTAAAATATTTTACCAGGCTGGGTGTGGTGGCTCATGTCTTCCCAGCACTTTGGGAAGCTGAAGAGGGTGGATTACTTGAGCCCAGGAGTTTGAAACCAGCCTGGGCAACATGGTGAAACCCCATTTATACAAAAAATATGCACAAAAATAACCAGGTTTGGAAGCATGTGTTTGTAGTCCCAGCTACCAGGAAGGTTGAGTTGGGAGGATCACCTAAGCCAGGGAAGGTCGATGCCAGTCAATTCTATGCAGTCACACAATATAGACATTTTCCAGTGTCTATATTGGAATAATTGAGACATGTGTATCCCTCATGGCAATAATTGAGACATGTATCCTTTTATTAAGGAAGACTGGTCTTGATGGGTGCTGTGGATTTCTTCCTAAGAAATGATTATTCTTTGTCTAGATCTTTTTTTTTCTTTCTCTTTTTTCTAAAGAGAACACCGATGGTCAGCAAAAATCCATCCAGAGAGCTCTACTAGTGAAGAAATTGTGTTATACGGCAGGGAAGCTTTAGAGTAAAAGTATGAATTTGCAACTTTAAAAACATCCTACCTCAAAAAGCATTAATTCACGAAAGAAACATACATTCATAATAAAGTATAATGTAAAGCAATGCAAATATTCCAAATGATATAATGATACCGGATTATTTGATGAGTACCTCATTCTATTCTTCATCATCATTTACCCAAAGACATAAAAGTTTTCAGTTTTGATAGGTGACTAAAGTAACAATATAAAAACAAAAAAATTGTTTTAATTTTTTGAACATGTACATGTACCAATTTTTTTTACACATAAAAATTTATTAGAATTATCTAGTAATTTTAGATACGTCCTGTATTAGTCCATTTTCATACTGCTGTAAAGAACTGCCCAAGACTAGGTAATTTATAAAGGAAAGAAGTTTAATTGACTAACAGTTCAGCGTGGCTGGGAGAGTCCTCAGGAAACTTACAATCATGGCGGAAGGTGAGGAGAAAACTAGGCATCTTCTTCACAAGGCAGCAGGAGAGACAGAGATAGCGAAAGTGGGAAGAGCCCCTTATAAAGCCGTCAGATCTTGTGAGAACTCACTCACTATCATGAGAACAGCATGGGTAAACCACCCCCATGATTCAATTACCTCCACCTGGCCTCTCCCTTGACATGTGGGGATTATGGGGATTACAATTCAGGATGAGATTTGGGTAGGGACACAAACTCTAACCATATCATGTCCATAGAATAGGCTGTTGTTGAAATTTAATTTTAATTATCCCAGAATGGTTAAAGAATACAGTATTTTCTGGATCTTCGGGAGTGGGGAAGTTTTCCTCCCTCTCACATAATACTGAGATAAACCTTTGCATTCTAGAAAAATCTGCATAGGCCTTCCTTCACATGAGATATGACTCATTTCTATTAATATAGCCCATGATTCAGGAAGTTGTACTGAGCAGTAAATTATTTTGCTCAACTCAAGAGTGGAGAATCACCAAGTAGGCAATTGTGTCATTCAAATACATGTCCTGGTATTCTCGGTGTTACCAGTACAGGATTAAAGCTTGTCATGTCAGTTGTTAAATGTTTTAAATTAAAAAGGAATAATTTGTATACAAATTATATAGAAGGCTCATCCTGCATGGATAGATGCAAAACATATCCCTCTGCTTTTTTCTTCCATTAGCTGTCTATAAGTGATGTCTCTCTGTAGGATATCTGCATCATCTTGAACTGGGTTTTCTGTTCCCTGTGACTCTCTCCTCTTCCTAATACCATCCTCCTAATCCCAGATGCACTGGTTTTAAAACACAAGTCTATGACTTTTTACTTTAAGTTCTACTATTGCTGTGTGATATGGTTTGGCTGTGTCCCTACCCAAATGTCATCTTGAATTGTAGTTACCATAATCTCCATGTTTCATGGGAGGGACCCAGTGGGAGGTAATTTAATTCTGGGGGCAGTTACCCTTATGCTGCTCATGTTGTTTTCATGATAGTGAGATCTCACAAGATCTGATGGTTTTATAAGGGGCTTCCCCCTTTGCTCAGCTCTCATTCTCTCTCCTGCTACCCTGTGAAGAGACTCCTTCTGCCATGATTGTAAGTTTCTTGAGGCCTCGCCAGCCATGTTGAACTGTGAGTCAAACCTCTTTCCTTTATAAACTACTCAGTCTCAGGCAGTTCGTTACAGCAGCATGAGAACAGACTAATACACTGTGGCAACTGATATTTTGCATATTTTTCCATACGAGGTGATATGATGTAAAAATATTTGTACTGAGTAAAATACTAGATGTGCCTTCACCCCTAAAGCTGCTTTGATCAAGTTAATTTTGAATATGGCAGAATAGAATTATTAGACTTTTTAACCCTGAAAATTAAATTTATGTTGTATTTTGATATAAAGCAAATGAAAATCAACTTTAATCAAAACATACTTGTTTTCCCTCTCCTATACAGACCGACCAAGACCATCACTATGACCGATGGAGACTATGATTATCTGATCAAACTCCTGGCCCTCGGAGATTCAGGGGTGGGGAAGACAACATTTCTTTATAGATACACAGATAATAAATTCAATCCCAAATTCATCACTACAGTAGGAATAGACTTTCGGGAAAAACGTGTGGTGAGTTTTTAATCGTACTGCTAACCTTGTCACTCATCCCCCTATATAAAATAAGAATGAAGAAGCTATGTTTATTGCACTGGAGTCTCTTTTGTCACATGAGATTCATAACCTGTCATTTTAATTTATTTTAGAATATTATTTACTACTTTTCAAATAAAAATAACATTTTCCTAGAAAAGTATTCAATGGCACTCTCTTGTCTCCCAAAGTATACAAGGCAATCCAAATCAATATTTTACTGATTTGTGTAGTGTATTTTCTACAAATTCTTAAGAAATTTTTCAAAACTTGAATTATTAGAATCTAAAAACATTAACTCTGACCTGAGTTAAAGTCCTCAATAAGAGCAAGTGATCATTTCCCCACTCTTAAGAAAGAAGTTAAAAGTATGATTGGCAAATATCTGGAACATGAGCTTTTTCTAAGTTCTTGCTGCATTTTTATTTATGTGTAGACTCAGCCATCAATCACTGGCTTCTTATGAACAGAATGTGAGACACCAATCATGTTATTTTCCAAGATAAGAGAGTTTAAGTGAGAATCACAACCACTTCCTTCTCCTATGCTAGACACTATTGACAGGAATAAGGATATTGTGACATGTGAGATGTGTAGCATAGGCACAGAAGCTCAGCCAGATTTACTGCCACCCTGGGTATCCTTGATTGCCAAGATGGCTGTGGCTTCCAGCTGATGTCACAAATCCACTCATTCCTTGAGAATTGTGAAAGAAAACAAAAGAAATGGTAATTGGAAGCCATTGCCTGGGAAGTTGAATCATGGTTTCTTATATTGTGCTGGACCTGATCTGAAAGTCAATACATGGTTGTGTAGGCTTAGCAAACTCCCTGACAACCCATTCAGGGTTTTTCTGCCTTCTCTCCTTTCCAGTGTCTGGGTATATGTCCTTGCAGAAATTTTCCTTTAAAACATATTCACTAAACTATACTTAAGGAAACTGAGTAAATATTAAGTATTTTAGGCTTTGCTTAAACAATAAAAAGGCCAGAATTTTTTTTTAAAAAATTAAACTTACCTAAAAAGAGCCTTTGACTAAATGGCTAGTGAAGAAAGGCTTGAAATGTCCTGTGTCAACTTATTGAGAAATCCTGTGCATATTTCATGGCTAAGTCATTTTGAAAGTCCATTTTACAGTAAAAGATATTCGGGTATTTGTAAAGCACTTTACTGTTCTTAAAAAAATGCTTTAACATCTGTGATTTCACTGAAGTTTGCAGTTTGAAGTAACTCTGTAAAGCAGGAAGGGGTTATGGATCTCAATTTTAGAGATAAGAAAATAAGACTCAAAGAGGTTAAATGAAGAGTTTGTGTTTGAACCTAGAACTTGGGTCCTAAATCTGATGTTTGCTGCCTCATGAGAAAATGACAGAAGGTGTCTAATTTAAGTTTGCAATATGCCTAAACTGTGTTGAAAATCATACTTGCACTTGACATTTAAAAGTGAGAGTACATGTGATAATTCTGGAAAAAAAATATAGAGCAAATATTTATTCTGCACTATGAACTTTGATTATAGTAATTGAGAAAAAACATGCTGAGTGAACCCAGAGAATTTGAGTATAGACAAAATCCAAAGCAACCTCAACTAATGAACATTGTGTCTTTCAGGTTTATAATGCACAAGGACCAAATGGATCTTCAGGGAAAGCATTTAAAGTGCATCTTCAGCTTTGGGACACTGCGGGACAAGAGCGGTAATAGTAAATTGCTTTATTTGTAGCTTAGAAAAACTTACTTTAAAATGAATGCTGTATGTGAATTTGAAAAAGAAATAATATGCAACTCTTCTCCTGGTTTCAAAATAGACATTTGTATCCAGAAATAAAAATAAATGATTTGTAATTAATTAATCACAGTAGCCATGTGCAGTTGGTACGAATTTCAAAAATCAGACTTTCAAAAATCTCTCTGAAGATTCTTGGTCTGCACTGTCTTTGCACTTTTTAGAAGAAAAAAAGGTTCTCTGGAATTTAGTTGAATGAAGATGGGAAATTAACGCCATTATAAGTGCTACTTGAAGAGGGAGTTGAAAAAAGGGTGTTAAGATCTTCCTTGTCTCTTTCTGTTATTTCAACACAGCCTCTTTGTCCCATGCTGTGCGACTGGCTTTGTCCTTTCAGACTTTGATCATAAACAATTGCCCTCCAGCTAGAATATTTTACTCTTTTCCCACTTTTTCTGATCCTCTCCTTGTACCAGGCCCAGCTCATATTTCCTCCCCTCTATGAAGCCTGTCTGAACATCCCAGCTGAAACAAACTCACTTTTCCTCTGAACTACTGCAGACACCAGCTACTTCACCCTTAAGGTCTAAAATAATTATATGCCACCTTGTCATAAAGTGAACATTCTATTTCTGTCTTTAACTGTTGTTCACTGATTCACTTGGAGCCTTCTCACCCCAACAAAATTGTCATCTTTACAGGTGTGGAGATCTTGCCTGGCTTTGCAGCATTGTCTCTGGTACAGTGTCCAAGCTAATACTCGGTAGTGTTAATTCCTTAGAGCTGGAGGTACTATTCTATTGTCAGATGGAAAAAAAAAAAAAAAGATACAAGATTTCAAAGTGCAAAAGACCCCAAGCTAATGAATCTTTTCAATATTAGATTAAATTAAAAGTGGCAAAAAATTGGCAGAGAGGATATTTAGAAGGCACATACCTCCAAATCCTGCATCGTATGTCTTAGAATGCTTCTGCTTGTAAACACTTCCGTCTTTGAAATGCATCCAAAGCGTTCTCGCTTTCAGTGAGTGTAAACGCCAGGAGAGGTGCTGGGCCCTCTCTGTTAGCTTTTTTGACTGTGAATTCCATTTACACACACCCTTCAACACTGCTGGTTCCTCTGAAGCCATTCCTCACAAGAATCTCTGTTCATATGTCAGTTTTGTTGTCACAAAGATGTATGTTTTATAGAGCACTTTAATTCATTTTTGAAGTAATATGAGAAAATGTGGTTCCCATATGTCCTCGCACATGATATGTCAGCCTTGCATGATGGCAGCCTTCTCTGTCTGTCCCCTGAAGGCAGCTGCTCTAGGGGGGAAATGGGGAATACTCAGGGCAGCCTTTGGAACACTTAGGTTATTCATCCCCTGAGAATTTTGCATTCTGTGTATATATAAGGTGTAGCTAAGCAAGATAAACAAAGCCTCACACCTCAGCCCCGTGCCTAAGGACATCTGGCTGTGCAATCCATGTAAGATAATGGGTATTGATAGAAGTCACATCATGGGAAGGAAGAGAAAACGCATGGCCCTTATGGAAACTTAAAGGATACAGGGCACAGACTTCATTCCCAGTGAGGAGGAAGAGTGATAATGTGGCTTTGGGGTCTGTTTCTTCTGTGATCCTAGTGTTCTGGAGCAAAAGGGGGTCATCACTCAACGTGCTGGAAGCCAATACTATGACACTGAATTTTGAGAAAAGGAAAGGTTTTATTGCAAATCGACTTGCAGGGAGACAGGAGGGTCAAGCTCAAATCTGTCTTTTTGTTCTGGCTTTTTGAAGAGTGTTTTTATTAGAAGAGGTTGGGGAAGGAATGGGTTCTGAGATTAACAGGTGATTCGTGGAAGGAAAGGGGAGGGCTGGAAAGTCCTTGGACATGGGCACTTATCTCTGCATTCTATCACAGGGGTCACGTGTGGAAATTCAAGGGGAGTTAGTATGAAACATGTGATAGAAATTCAGGCTGTGACATTAGCAAGCTCGTTCTGTACAGATTCCAGTCGGCCATATCAGTTCCAGTCGATTTCAGCCAGTTCACTTATCTCATAAGCAGAGGGAGTTTCAGTGTTTCAGCAAGTTATTTCCTTCTTTATCTGCTATCCTGCAAACTCAATTCCTATTCATCATTGGTTTCTTTAACTCTTTGGAACATGGTTTCACTGGTTCCTCCACCCTGCTGACTTAATAGACAGAATGAGATGGGTGGGGGAGGCTGGAAAGGAATTACTAGTCTCCTCGTGGGGGAAATGGGGGATATCAAAGATACTGGACAGAATAGAGCAGGATGTTTGTTAGTCCTCTGAAATAAGCATGTCCTATCCATGCTGCTATGGAGGAGAAATTGTTTGCCCCAATCAGATCACTATGGCAAGCACGTTTTTCAGTAACTTTGTCATATGCTCTGGGCAATGAGAGGAAATAACACAAAGTCTTGTCCTCAAATGAGACACACACACTTAAGGAGAGAACAAAGAGCAGTTTTCCTGGCATGACACAATTATGGTCGAGTAGGAGACAATTTTGTGGGTACAGCTAGTCTCCAAAGAGGGATAACTATTCAATCAATGCACTATAATCTCTGTGGGATTCCAAGGAATGGTAGAAACAAATCCACAAGAAAAAAGTGAATAAATTTTTTTGGTATTTCTGCTCTACATTTTTAGATCATGATGATGCCCTACAAACAAATCCTACTTTGGAAATAAATAGCAGTGAAAATATCTCTTCTCCCATCTTTTCATATGAAAAGTATCATTCTCTGTTGCAGTCATTTACATATTTAATAATTGCATATATTTTACTGTTTCTTTCTCTTGCACTGTTTAACTTCACAAATATTTAGTGAGCAAATACCATGTTCTGAGCCATGAAAATACGATGGATAGCAAGTTAGAAACACAGCTCCCTTACCGTTGGAGCTTACAGTCTAGGATAGAATTTGGATGAATAAACAATTGCAATGGAGCCTTAGGAAAGTAACAGGAAAACAAAGACATAGGCAGGCCCACCAGGGGGAGCGCATAGCCCACATGCAGTGTTGGGAAGGCCCCTTGGGAACGTGATATCTCCTCTGATACCATTATCTATGTACTCATGCACAATGTATGAGTGAGTACAATCCAGGCTCAAGAAAGTGGTAGGAAGAAAAGGAAGCACTAAGACAAGGTAACCCACAGAAAGACCAGCATATGTGAAAGCCCAGGGGAGCAGAGTGAAGTTTCTAAGAACTAAAAGATCAGCATGTCTGTGGGTAGTCAAAGGGATGAAGCTGGATAGATGAACAAAGATCACTTCCTGCAGAGCCTTGCCAGCTTTGTAAGGAGTTTGTGCATTAGCTTACAAGCGATGTCTAATCATTAAAAATATCATTAGTAGAGCATTGATATAATCTATGGGAAGAAATGGAATGGTGATAGGAGTAGGGTCCCAAACAAAACTGGACACAGGAAGCCTAATGAGAAAGCTGTTGAAGTTGTCCAGGTGAGAGAGAATGGGTTTGAATATAGAGCAGTGGTAGAGTAGATGGACAGAAATGAGCAGGTCAAAAGATATGTGTTAACTGTAGACATCAGGTGACAACCAGACATCGTGGCAACCAGAAGGATGGTGATGTATAAATGGAAAAAGAAATTAGGAAGGGTGGCCAGTTTGGTTTTGGATGTATGAAGTTGGAGGTGCCTGAGTTTCCTCCAGGGGGAAATATCCAACAAGTAATTAGGCATCTAATGTGAAAGGCAGGAAACCTCTAGATCTCTAATTTTGGGCTTCTCAACATACAGGCTACAAGTGAGCCAGGGAAGGGGATAAGATTTTCCAGTCAATGTATGTAGAGTAAGAGGGGTCAACAGTAGACCTCGGAGGAAACCAACACAAAGGATCTACAAATTAGCTAAAATAGGAGACCAAAAATTAGAAGAACATTTAGGACAGGAAGCATATCTCTAGTTCAAAGTTGTGTGCCTTTCTAAAATCCCATTGCCAAATTCAAAACCTTCTCTGGTCCCTGTATGTGGTCTCTGGTTTTACCCATTGCTCATATTGAAGTGAATCTCAGCACATCTTTAACTTCACTAAAGATGGTTGGTGGTGACTGGGGTCGGGGGTGGGGGCATGGAAAGCTGACCAGGCAGGGAAAAACTGCATTGCACACAAAAGAGCAAATTCTCCAAAATCCTGATTAGAAATGAGAGTTCTTTCCTCCTTTCACCAATGACTATGTCTCTTTTCTGTCCTGACATCCACTCCGTCCCTCAATCATCTTCCTTTTCCTCGTGAATCCTAGATGCCAACCTGAAGCTCAGTTTTATCCCCAAACAGTGCTTTTTAAAAAGAGTTTTGTCATCAATATTTTTCCTTACAAAAGAATTCCAGTTCCTGTAGCTAACAAGTTGCAGTTTCCTTCATATCATCACAGGCATTCATTTTCAGGCTACTGTGTGCCAAGCTTTCTGGGCACAGAAAAGAAAGATGGAAAGTATAAGTTAAAGTCCCCACTCTAAAGTGCTTTACATTTTAATTGTGGACCACAAAATGCCCACGAGCCGAAAAGATTCCAAGAAGCTGTGTAAGCAAATCTGTGATTAAATGTTACAAACTGTGTGTATAAAGTGCTGTGAGATCAGAGAGGCAGGAAGTGGTCTTAGAAAAAAATGTACAACCAAATCTTCTCCCTTCGTTCTTCAGCAGTCTCTCTGCCCACATTCCCATTCCCCTAGGATATTCCATAAGGGCTAGCCACAGAGAATTCATGTCTGAAAGGGAAACTGTTGTTTGTGTTGTTGTCAAAGTTATGTGGACTAACTTTCAGAACTACCCACTGTGTTTCCTCGGCAGGTTCCGGAGTCTCACCACTGCATTTTTCAGAGACGCCATGGGCTTCTTATTAATGTTTGACCTCACTAGTCAACAGAGCTTCTTAAACGTCAGAAACTGGATGAGTAAGTGGGACTGAGTAATGTGCATTGGCTGCTTTGGGACCCAACTGCCCTAGGTGCTTGTTGGTCTTACAAGATGAAACCAGATTGGGTACCACAGATGAACTTTCAAAGTCATGAGTTTAGTGTTGCCTGTGTCACTGCGTCACCTTCAAAGTGGTAGCCTTTATGTGGACCACCCTAGGTAGCTTGGAATTGTGTTTTCCTTTGATATTTTTAGAGGAAGTGTATGTTGCTTTATCACCACTTGTATTTAAGATCTTTATTATTGTCATTGAAAGGCCATTAATTCCACTTTTCCAGTAAATCTTGAAGGACTTCTTAAACCTAAGTGAGCTACTACATTTGACCTGGAGAGATCACAGGGAAAATTGGCAGTATTTTCTGAGGGGACACTGGCACTTAAGGTGTGTTAAACACTAGTGGGTTAATTAGGCATGAAACCAGAGCAGACCAGTCACATAATGATAAGGTGAGGCACTGCACGTATGTTGGTCAGTCAGCTTGCTTGGGAATTTTACTTTTAAAAAATGGTTCAAATGTGAGGAAACCGTGTAAAGACAAATCTCCAGCCTCCGTGGAAACTTCGATGTAATACAAATTGAAATGTTGCCTAATAAATTACTAAAGTCATATTGACATACATCAACACAGGAGAGAAGTATTGGAATTTTCCTTTATGTTTTACTTAATGTGGTAATAAAGGGCATATTTCATTTGCATTTTTTATTACAAATAAGAATTTTGATCCTAGCAGGATATACAAGTAGCAGGACAGCTGAGTTGTCCTATGGGGCTGCTCTTATTTCCAGATTTGTCTGGGCCATCTGTAGCTAGAGTTGTATTTTTTAAAAACTAGATCATGTTTTTCTCCTGCTCAAAGTCCTTCTGTAACTTTCCATCTTACCCGGAATAAAATCCAGAGTCCTTCACTTACCTGCAAGGTCACTGTGATGATGTCTGGGCTTCCTCCCTAGTTCCCTCTTACTCGGGCCAAGCTCACTAGACTTCAGCCAAACTGGGTCCCATGCTATTCCTAATATGAAAAGCCTGCCATTCTCTTTATCTTGTTTCCTCTTCTCCCATTTATAGCCTTGTGCTAGTTTCTTCATTCCCTTCAAGTTCTGGCCAAACCTTATTTATTTCTTGACTGACCACCCCATCTAAAATAGTACTCATCACTCTGTATCGCCTCAACACACTTTATAGCTCATGGCCATCACCTGATAATGTGTTATGTATTTTTTGGTTTACTTTTTGTGTTAGTTCATTCTTGCCTTGCTGTAAAAAAATTCCTGAGACTGGGTAATTTACAAAGAAAAGGGGTTGAACTGGCTCACAGTTCTGCAGGCTGTATGGGAGACATGTTGCTGGCATCTACTTGGCTTCTGGGGAGGCCTCAGGAAACTTACAATCATGATGGAAGCTGAAGGGGAAGCAGGCACATCTGACATGGCAGGAGCACCAAGTGAGCAAAAGGGGATGTGCCACACACTTCTAAATAACCAGACCTCATGAGAACTCACTATCATGAGAACAGCACCAGGGGATGGTGCTAGACCATTTATGAGAAATCCTCCCCAACGATCCAGTTGCCTCCCACTAGGCCCCACCTTGAACAATGGGGATTACATTTCAACGTGAGACATGGCTCGAAACCATACCATTTCTACACTCCAAGTTTTACTTACACTTTATTTGTCTCTTGACTGACCACCCCATCAGAGATAGTACTCATCACTCTATATCCCCTCAACACGTTTTAGAGTTCATTCAGTCCCAGTCATCACCTGACATGATGTGATGTAATTTTGGCTTACTTGTGTTTTTGACGCTTTCTACTACTAGAATGTAAGCTCTTATGAAAGTGCAGACTTTTCCATTTTATTTCAATGCAATATGCCACACCTGGGTGAGTGCCTGGCACAGAGTAGATGCTCAGAATAGATACATTTCTTATCACTACATATTATGCAAAATTGATAATATATTTTGTATATAATTCACTATTCTATATAATAATTATATAGAACCACTCTCAGTGTGGGTTCAATAACCTTGTAACCAATGGGGAAACAAATTCTGACTTTCATAATTGCCTTTCCAAACGAATGTTTATCTTAGGATCTGTCCTTTATTTCCATTTAATACTGTATTTCGTTACCCAAATTTTGGTGGTAGCATTAGATTCTGAGGAGACAAGGAGATAATAAGCTTATTAAATTCTTTCAGAGAATGGTTTGTTTATCCTTTTTCAAGGCAGATGAGAGTCTCCCTTGTTTTTAAACATCTCCAGAAGGATATTGCTGGGATTTAAGATAATTAATTGTCATGCCTAATAACACTTTAATTTTAACACCCAAGTGATTGGTGTTACAGAGTAAGCCTTTCTTTGTCTTCTTCCTTTGGTCTCGGCAAGGTAGCACACAGCTTGCCTTATGATAGACATTAGAGCAGCCTCTGTAACCTCGAAAATACAGCTTGACAGGTTTCTTATATTTTTTTCCTTTTTTTTCTTACTATTCACTTCCTTCCCTGACCTGCCCTTCCCTCCCCTCCCCACCCTTCCCTCCCTTTCTCCCTCCATTCCCTCCCTGTATGTAGTCTCTGGTTTTGCCCATTGCTCATATTGAAGTGAATCTCAGCACATATTTAACTTCACTAAAGTTCCTTCCCTCCCTCCCTTCCTCCCTCCCTCCCTCCCTCCCTCCCTCCCTTCCTTCCTTCCTTCCTTCCTTCCTTCCTTCCTTCCTTCTTTCCTTTCTCTCTCTCTCTCCTCACCCCTCCCCCCAACATATAATGTTTTTGGAGAAAAGAGAAAAACAAGTTACTTGTCTTAAAATTGTTTCTACATGAATTTGTAGTGATTAAAAAATGTTCCACACTATAAATCATCACTTCAAAGATTAGGGAAAGGAAAAGTAGCAACTTCCTAAAGGAAAAAGCAAATTTATCCACTTAAAAATCATGTTCTATTTACCTCCACCTATATTTCAGGAACAAATGGTGTGAAGTGGTTATGGCCATTTCAGAGAGCATCTCCCAGATGTATTCCATATTTACTGAATACTTACTATGTACTAGCAACTTGATATATATTATTAGAAGAAATCCCCTTAACCAAGAATAGCACATGGATTGAAAAGATCTTCCAGAGGAATATATGTGATGTTTTAATGAATTACTTAATAATAAAAGCACCTAACATTTACTAAATGTTTGGTATTGACACAGGTGCTTCATATATATTATTGGAAGAAATCTCCTTAAGCAAGAACAGCACATGGATTAAAAAGATCTTCTAAAGGAACACATGCGATGTTTTAATGAATTACTTAATAATGAAAGCACCTAACATTTACTAAATGTTGGGTATTAATACAGATGTTTCATACATATTATTAGTCCCCTTCATAATCTGCAATTTGTAGGATCTTATCTCCATTTAATAGATAAGCACATTGTGACTGGGAAGAGGAAGTAACTTGGCTAATATAACTAGTGAGCAACCACACTGGAGATGAACAATTAGATCAGGAATCTGGAATATGAGCAGTCATTTCACATCACTTATTTATCAATAACTTGCTGGTTCCATCTGCTTTCTTTGCAAGGCCAACTGCAAGCAAATGCTTATTGTGAAAATCCAGATATAGTATTAATTGGCAACAAGGCAGACCTACCAGACCAGAGGGAAGTCAATGAACGGCAAGCTCGGGAACTGGCTGACAAATATGGGTAAGTCAGTTACACTGAGATGGCATGTGACTTCGCACACTGCTTTTCAACAAATGGAGCAGAGACATTAGATTGATATTAGAAGAAATCCCCTTAACCAAGAACAGCACCTGGATTAAAACAATCATTCAGCAAGATATGTGTGATGTATTAATGAATTACTTAATAATAAGAGCACCTAACATTTACTGTGTACCTATAATGTGCTACCAACAGTTCCTAGACATTAACTCATTTTGACCCATCATAGCTAGAGTTATCCCATTTTATATATAAGAATTGAGTCACAGAGAGATTAAGTAACTGATGGAAGGCCACCCCATGCAGTGAGTTAATGCAGAGGCAGAGCTTAAACTCAATCCAGGCAGTCTGAGATCGAAGCTCATGCTCTTAAACACTGTATTCTTCTGCCTCTCAATCAATAGATGTAAAACTCTAAGGAATAATCCCTGACATGGGCATGAAAATGTGGTCTTTATCCCAGCTGAGCTTGAATGGCAGCTTAAAAAAAAAAAAAAAAAAAAAAAAAAAACAGAAACAGCACCCCATGTAACTGTAAATTGACTTCCGCAGCAGAATCTGTCATTATTTTTTAAATTTAAAGTAGCTTTATCATATCTGCCATTTTTTTATGGAAGAATTCTCTCTGAAAGCTGTACAATTTACATGTCTTCTTGAAACTTTTAAATCCAAATAAACATTGACTGTATTCACATGAATATCCTTATTCAATGCCTACCTATTTTTAAAGCAGATTTCTAGATAATTGAGTGGAAGGGAAGCAGTATTTTAATAGTAATGTTGGTCAGTAGTTTTATTGATCAGGGGGTATTTTTCCCCTCCTAATTTTTTAAGCAGTGATAATGCCTTGGCTTCAACTTCCTGACTACTTCTTGTGTCAATTTCCTTGCCCGTAAAACTGGTTATTATCATAATAAAGAGCAGCTCACCAATTTTTGCTCACTGAGGAAAAAACAAGGATGCTTTCCAACTTAGCCAGCAAAACCATAATTATTTCACAATCTCTCAGCCAGCCGTTTTTGCATGTGTGATTCACTTGTACATCTTGCTGTATCTGTTCTGATTTCTTTCTTTCAAAAATATTTGTCATCCTTTCTATGCTAGCATACCATATTTTGAAACAAGTGCAGCAACTGGACAGAATGTGGAGAAAGCTGTAGAAACCCTTTTGGACTTAATCATGAAGCGAATGGAACAGTGTGTGGAGAAGACACAAATCCCTGATACTGTCAATGGTGGAAATTCTGGAAAGTTGGATGGGGAAAAGCCACCAGAGAAGAAATGTGTCTGCTAGACTCTAAATAGAAACTGAACATCAAGAACCCCGCCAAAATATTACTTTTATAAACAATGACAAACCACACAATTGTCGTTGAGTAAACCATGCACAATGGCATGTCTTTCTTTTTCTGCCAGAAAATCTATTTTAAGAAACCAGAATAGTCAACAGTGTTCAAAAGAATTGACTAGTTATCCCCGAGACCCTTTCAAACAAGATCAAAGATTTCCCACATGTGATCTCATCATCATGGATACTCAATTTGTTTTTCTTATAGAGAAAATGAGTATATAAGACAACATACAAGAAGAAATATCAGTGAGTTTTAAATCAGAACAAGTTATCTGTCACATTGGAGAAAAGGGTGGGCTACTGAAGGGAGAACACAGAAACAAGAATTTCTAAAAGGTTGGGTTTACTTCTTATATTGAATCAGATGTATACTTTTAGATTTGCATTGGGGAATACATATTAACTAAAAATGGATACACAATGAAGAATTCTATTTGGCTAATTAAGAATGACATACTATGTACACCCAATAAGCTGTACTAGAATGAATAGATTACTGATAAGGTTACAAATAAGTAAATGTCACACTTCTGCTAAAATGCAGGAGATAGTGTCATAATGCCATCTTTATATTCTTAATATATAGCACATTGACAAGAACAGGACTGTAAATGACAAAGTACAAGACAAATACCCTGGGAAAAAAAATGAAAGTACGAGAAATTGGCATTTGTACAGCTGAAATTCAATGTATCTGTTAGAGATGTCTGGAAGGGTTACTTAGCCAAATTTTACTCAAGCCAATTAGAAGCTGACATTATCAGCTGGTATTCAGAGAACTCCAGAGGTTTCCAATTCAAACAAAATTTTAGAAATCGGTTTGGTGTTCAGCTTCACATTTCGTTTTTTCTTAGCACATGTTGATAAAATAGTCACAAGGAGAAATTAACAGTTACGGTTTATTAAATCTCTTTTAAAATGCAGTCAAGGAAAACTTTTTTTTAGATAAATATTTTATGGTGATATGAAACAAAAAGTGACAATTATTGCAGGTTTCCTTTTAGTTTACAAAAGCACTGGAAACTCTAAATCGTATTTCTTCCCTCCAAATCCCACCCATTCCTGACTTTGAATCAGCTGCAGAATTGCAGGTGTGTTACTTTGTTGATCAGTAACTTTGGAACAATTATGGATCAATTCTGTGGTCACTCTGAATTTTCATGCCATTAATCACATAAAAATTGATAATACCTCATTCTATATTACAATAGATTTTATTTTGCCAAAGGCAAAACACCTATAGTTGAGCTGTATTTGGGGGGTTGGGTGAGGAAGGACCTATATCTTATCTCACCAAAAAACTGGCCAGTATTTTTTTTAAATGTAAAGCTTCCTTTTCTTTCTAAAAAATAATAACAAAATCATTTTTCATTGGCCTATTCTGTCCTTGTGTCTAAACTAACATTACATTAATTTTTGATCTTAGTTTCTGATAAACACAAGCCATTCCTATCAAAATATTATTTATTTCAGTCAATTTTACCAATAAGAAAGACAATATATTTTCATTTTTTAAATTATGAGCATACAATTTTTTGACAGGCCGTTTCCTTGTCCTATAATTTTTTTCCCATCAAACCTACTTTTTTCATACTCTGTGCATATTTTTTGTGAAGTTATACACATTGAAGACCCTAAAAATCCCATTCCATCATTCAGCTTCCCTCTACCAACTTCTATCTGGTATTGATTCAGTTTCAAAAACACAGACAGATACAAGGAAATGTCTCTTTATAATGTTCTTAGGAGGGACTAGACCCATAAATGTGCCATGAATCAAATTATTAATAATTTGAAAGCTTTCATGCTGTTAGTCCCCGATGAAATTCTCAGCATTAATTGGGCAGCTCCTCTGATTTCTGCAGCATCGCAACAGGTTCTAAGATGGATCGTGGCTGGGTATTCCCTCCCATGTTGTTTCCTCTGGGATGCTCTTCATTATCTCAGTGCCTGTGCCATGAAGATAGAAAACTGTAAGCTAACATTTAAGATGTTTCTTCTGGGAGGAAAGTGAGCAGGAACAAGTTATATTGCCACTGCTGTGGCAAATTTTGGTGAACTTTTGTGGTCATTATATCAATTTTTTCTTTGGATTCAAATTGTAATGTCCCCTGCATTTCCTTAATCAGGAATGTGAAGCCTTTATAAAACTCTAAAAGTATTCTGTTTTGATATATCTTTTTGTTTCTATTCATTTTCAGTTATATGATTGATTTACTTATGCCAAGATTCTGTCACTGTCAGTTATTTAATGAGTGTTTTTTCAGGGTCTGTTTTAAGATCATTATTTGATAGCTGTAGCATGAAGCAGAGGGTGATGATACCTATAATTACAGGGATATTCCTGTAAAAGTAACAATTATTGGGTAATAATTTCAAAAGGAATGAGAAGTGACAAAATTGATTTAAAATATTGTTCTACTTATAAATAAATGCTTGATCTAAAAAAAAATTTATCCATAAAGTTTGACACCTGACCCCAGATTCTATGTAATCATTATTAGAAATTCTTTCTCTCATTATTTCAGGATTAATAGTTCTGTATAATTCATTTTACAATTTCAAATTGATCTGGTGCCATAAAGTATACAGACTACTTTAAAGATTTCCAAATCCCCTAACTTACCCCACAACAGCATGTATTTTTAGCTAAGATATGTCCTGTTACTAAGTATCTCCCAATGCTTTAGTAAAACATACTGTATTTAGGAGAAATGTTGAAAATGTACATGAAGCTCCTTTCTGATATAGAAACCATTTCCGGAGTATTTATACTGGTTTGATGTTTACATTGCTGTAACTCAGTGCCTCAGATACCTCTGTGACCAAATTTGCCTCCAACCACATAGCTCATTTCCTATAACGTTATATCATAGGAAACCCTCACAGAGACACTAACACAGCTAAAGATCTTCTGATATTATCACCAAGGGATGCAATGACTTTATTGGAATCTGGAGAGTTTAACCACCTTCTGTTGGTCTCCTCACTTACTTCTTATGAAGTTGGCATTACCTGAGACTCTTAGCTGTGATTAGGTACAAGGTTACCTAACAGGGTAGCAAAAGAAAGATCCTTTGAAAAATTTATCAAAAATAATCCAGAGAACAAAATGTTTGTCTTGGTCTGATGATGATAAGAAATCAAGGATTCACAGAGAAAATACTAAATGTCAAGAGTTGAGCATGTGGGTCTCTCCGTAAGAGTTTTAAAACTTTTGCGAGTTACCACTTTCCCAATTTACTATTATTTTTGTATTATCAGCTATTGCCCTGCAAAATATTCAAAACCAGCCATTTCTAAAGTAAACATTTTATGTTATTTTTAACCAGATAGGTGTCTTTGTCATCCTTCTACTATAAATTGTTCTTTGCCAACCTGTACAGGTAGATGAACCAGGCAAGAATTTTAATCAGCCCTTTCTTGTCCCCTTTGTAAGAAAGAGACACTTGACCATAGAGAAAGACAAGACTACATTAAAAATAATTTAATAGCCACAATATGATGTTCTTTAAGCTGTAAATTGAGTACACTGGGAATCAACAAATTTGATGAAGCTTGTCTATCTCTTCACCAGTGGAGTGAGTGCAGCAGTTACAAAGAGAAGCAGTACTATGCAACTGGTGCAGTGGTTAGTTAAGCATAATATATAACCTTGTGTTCATGAAACAGATTGTTCATTGTTCTGCATCTCTCTTCATTTAAAAAAGGGCACATAATTCTTTCCTTATGGAATATTACACCAAGCATTTGACGGGAAAATCCTCATTCGTAAAGGATTTTGGATTTGTAATCTAAAACTCAACTATAAAGAAATAATATTCTAAGTCTCTGGTTTCCTAAGATACATAACAACTGTTTATAAAGAAGATCTGAGAGCTGGTATTTTCCAAAGTGATAGAAGAGTTGTTTTTTCCTCTCTACTAACAAGCTTTAAGACATTAAAAGAAGTCTAGTGTATTTGAATATTTTAGAGAAAGCTTTATCATTTTTTAAGATGCCAAGATGCTGCCTATGTTTGCAAAAGTTGTCTAAGAATTCACCATAAGCTATATTTTCTTCTGGATCTTTAACCAAGGTGATGTCAGCTTATTTCTGGGGGAAGTGCTGAGCTCTTATACATGAAAATGGATATAGGCTATTATTTGGGATGAGTGTCGTTTCAATGCTTTATAAATCCATGAAGCTGCTTGTCTCATAAAGTAAAACTGATACAAATTTTGATTGGATATATAGAGAATTTTATAAATTTGTTGCCTTAGAATTTCTGGGTGGAGACCCAACTACAATGACATTGTCATGCAAGAACTATAAAGATAATTAGAGTTAAAAGTTGTTTAAATTGTGCCCTTGAATACACCAGAACCTGGAGAAGGTCATTCTTCAAAGGTCGATTTTGAGAAGGTTGATTGTGAGTCCAAATAAAGAAAGACCTAGTAACAGATAGTTTTTTTGGTAACCAGATCCATAGCAAATATGTGTCCATTTTTTTCTACCAAGTAGAGGTTTATGCCCTTAGAACTAAACTAGTAAAAATATCTGAACAAAAAACATTTTGTTATTGGCATAAAAATATGGGACACTTAGAGATATTTTGTTTATTGCATATAAATCTAATTTATAGAGAAATTAGATTTATGATATTTTCATAAAGCACTTGATTAGTTTTTCAAGGAGTACCATCACAAAGACGTTTTCCTGCAGAGTTCTTTGTATCAACAGTCCATGGTTGAGATGTTTTCTCATTTCCTATATAGAGAGAATATCACTAACACAAAAGCAAAAACATTAGTGCCAGAATAGTGGAACTATTTTGTCATCTTTTCAGAAAAAATAATATACAAATAAATCATCTTTTCACTGAGTGGGTTTCCTGGTTCTTTTCCAGCAGGCTGTGGAAGTAATGGCTAACATCCCTCAGCTGACTTTGTCTACAAGGATTATTAGCAAATTCTGTAGGAGCAAGCATGTCTGACCTTAACTTAATGGATCCCTTATTTAATCAGTGGCTTCTGTCTTTATGTCTGTTGGCATATTAAAATAGTTTCTGTTCCTAGAAAAGTAATAACATATGCTTATCTTTATTCTTTTTCCAGGTGATTTTGTTTTCAAATGCTCTTTGCGAAAACACCTAGTGTTGTAGAAAGGAAAGTGGCCAGAAAGAACAACTTGGGAACCATGAGTAGGTCATTAAATAGCTTAGTGATTTATCCTCATATAGGGCTTATAAACCCTGTATGTGTTTATATGTGCCTCACAGAGTTCATGTCAGGCTCAAACGAGATATGTATAAGAAAGTGGTTTGTAAATTATGTTCCATTTCATAAATAGACACTATTCACAAACTAAAATCTAATAAAAAACCACAGTTATAATTTAAACTGCTTGATGTGAAAAGAGGTATCATAGCAAGGAAAACACACTAATTTTCGTACAGTAGAAGTATTAAAAACTAAAAATGGGCAGGCAACTTGAAGTCATTGTATTTGATTGAAAATGTTTAATACATCTCATTACTGACAAAATATGTATGTCATCTTGTATTTATTTCAAGGAAACCAATGAATTCTAGGTAGTATATTACAACTTGGTCAAAATCTTCCATGTACAAATAGGGCTTCTGTGTCCATAGCCTTGCAAGAGATACTGATTGTATCTGAAATTATTTTAAAAAAAAAATTATCCTGCTTTAGTGTGTTAAAAGTAGACGTTGTTCTAATATAACACTGAAGTGCTTCATTGTATCCCAACAGTTTACCTTCAAGTAATATTATCCTTATTTTTAGGCTAAGCACGTTTGATTATTTTGTCTGTCTCCTACACAGATCTGTTTTGTCTAGTGCTATGAATGTAACTTAAAACTATAAACATGGGGGCCGGGCGCGGTGGCTCAAGCCTGTAATCCCAGCACTTTGGGAGGCCGAGACGGGCGGATCACGAGGTCAGGAGATCGAGACCATCCTGGCTAACATGGTGAAACCCCGTCTCTACTAAAAAATACAAAAAACTAGCTGGGCGTGGTGGCAGGTGCCTGTAATCCCAGCTACTCGGGAGGCTGAGGCAGGAGAATGGCGTGAACCCGGGAGGCGGAGCTTGCAGTGAGCTGAGATCCGGCCATTGCACTCCAGCCTGGGCGACAGCGAGACTCCGTCTCAAAAAAAAAAAAAAAAAAAAAAAAAAAAGGCTATAAACATGGAGTTTTTATTCTATATGCCCCTTAATAGACTGTGGTTCCTGACGCACACTGTTAGGTCATTATTTTGTTGTACCAAAGTTCTAGTGGCTTCAGAAATCATAGCATCCAGTGATTTTTGTGTTGTCTGGGTTTGAGTATTATGGTTGAGAATTGTATTCAGTGATTGTTTCTGCACACTTTTCAAATAAAAAAATGCATTTTTATCAATTATTTTCTGTACTCAAAGCAACTTTATTGCTGTGCTGAAGTTGAGTATATGGTGAGTGGGAAACATTAAACCAATATTAGCATGGAACTTGTATCACATTAAAAATCGATTCCATTCAGAACTAGGAAATAAGTGATTTGGACTTAGCAAAGCGATTTTTACTTATCTCTTCAAATTTTTCATTAGTTATTTAAAGACTGGGCTTTGCAAGTGAATTTTTAAAATAATTTTGAAGGAAACAGTTATTAAACTTAGCAGTTAACATGTTGAAGTGTTCCCTAGTACACAAGCACTTCCACGTAATATAACCTATTTCTTCTCCATAAGAAAATGCTGAGCGGGTGGTGGTATCTACCTTAGTGGCACACTGGTGAAAGATGGCGTTCGAGGCCAACTCCAGACCACAACTGTACAGCTTCCTTTACAATGTTCATTTGCAAAGGCTGATTTGTTCCCAGAGTAGATCTCCCTCCATATGTCACTTACATCGGCTTTGCCAAGATAATGATGAGTTCTTAATTTAAAGATAAACAGTTCTCCCACTGCAGGCAAATAAATCCTTGACACTCTTCTCTCAACTTTATTCCCCAGTAGCAATAATGCTGTTTCTCACGGGCAGAATATTTTGCCCACTGGGTTCATCTTAAATAATTCGGGATAAGTAACTGGGAACTCATTTTTCTTAATGGTTTTATAGAATTTTTAAAAAGTCATAGCATGCCCCATATTAAGGAAAGATAAAAAAATAGAGCTGCTGGACATTCACTGTAATGATAGAATTTCTGTTTTTAAAACCATGTATAAGGTGTATTATTCACAGTTCTCCATGCCAAGGAGAATTTCATTTCTAATATGGATTGCTACTTGTGGGGAACGAATAGCCATAATAGTGTGAGCATGGCTGTTCTCTTAGAAACTCATTTTGATGACTTGCATTACAGCTTAGGAAGCCTATACACTAATTAAGATTTAACTAAAGCTATATTATAGGTACTCAATGTTTTGTGATGGTAATCTGACTTTTGCAATTATCATAGTTTTGGACCATTTCTCTGAGAAAGACAAAAGACTGTCCATTACCAAAAGGATAAAAATTAAAACCAGCAAGATTACAAGAGAGAACTTCATCTGTTCGATTGATACCCCCGAGAAAGTTACATCATGAGCTCGTTCACTCTCAAGAGAAAGTGAACCAGAAGGGGTGATTTGGAGCTGTGCTGTTTAGAAAGTTGAATTATGAGTACTCCGACTCTGAGCAACCTTGGGCCCTTTCTCCTCCCCTTACTTCCAGCGGTATTTCCTCTAGCCAAGAGGGGAGATCAAAGCAAGACCACTTAACTGAACCATCTAGGCGCAGTTTTTCTTTCAATGCATTTTGCAGAGAGCATGGGCTTTCTCAGTATGTTGGGGAAACTAGACCCAGGAGGGGATTGAGATACAGATTCCAAAACCTTGTTCGCTAATCACTGCTCAGCATTCAAAGAACTGGAAGGATAACTTACTAATCAAATAAAAGGAACGATTTACACAAAGGAAATATGACAAAATATATTGCATAGGTAAGGATTTACATGATACTGAGTCTTACTCTCCTATTTAAATTGCAAATCTATAGTTAACATTTGTTAAATTATCACCCAATTTAAAATTGCAACCACACTGTCATCCCTAAAACTCCCTATTCATAGGCTCAGCTTTATTTTTCTTCAATTCTTCAGACACCTCTGACTATATTATCTGTCCCTCCTCACCAGAATATATTCCCATGAAGGTAAAGACTTTTTCTTTCTTCCCTGCCTCTCCCTGTCTACCCCACCCCCAAACTGCCCACTACTGTAGCCCTGGCATCTAGAATAGTGCCTGGCAAATAGGATGTGATCAATAAATATTCGTTGAAAGAAAAATGAGTGAATCCTGTCAGAGAACCTGGTTGGGTGGATTGTAGAATAACAGTGCTCATGTCTTTTACTACTTTATTGAAGCAAATATTATATACAATACATAGCACATATTTAAACTGTATAATGTAATGACTGTTGCCATGGAATGTTCCCATGAAAAACATCACCATTTGGAAGACACTGAACATTGCTATGGCCTCCAATGTTTCCCCGTGCCCTTTTGTAGTCTCTTCCTCCTTCTACTCCTGTCCCCGGGACCTTTGAAAAATGTGGGGGTTGCAAGCACAGACCATTCCCTAACCAGGAAGACAAAAATTGGCATATAACTTCTGATTCCCCCAAAACTTAACTACTAATAGTCTGCTGTTGACCAGAAGCCTCACTGATAACATAAACATTCGATTAACACATATTTGGTATATGTATTATATACTGTATTCTTACAATAAAGTAAGCTAGAGAAAAGAAAATGTTATTAAGACAATCCTAAGGAAGAGAAGATACACTTACTATTCATTACGTGAAAGCGAATCATCATAAGGGTCTTCACCTTTGTCTTCACACTGAACAGACTGAGGAAGAGGAGGAAGAGGAGGGTTGGTCTTGTTGTCTCAGGGGTGGCAGAGACAGAAGAACCTTTGCATATAAGTGGACCCTTGCAGTTCAATGCCGTGTTGTTCAAGGTCAACTCTACTAATTTGTTCTCTGTCATTATGATATTGTATAGCATATCTTCTTTTTCTCTCTGGTTTCTTTCACGTAACATAAGGATTTGAGATTTACCTATTGTATATATTTGTTTGTGATTTGGTCCTTGTATATTGTTGAGTTATATTCTAATATATAAGTGTACCACATTTTGTTTATCTATTTATCTGTTAATGGACATTTGTTTTTAGTTTGAGGCTCTCACAAATAAAGTGCTACGAAAATTCACATACAATTCTTTCCTTGGAAAGAATCTTTTGTTTCCTTTGGGCAAAATAATGAGGAATTGAGTCACTAGCTCAAATGGTAAGTTCATATTTAGATTTTTAAGAAACGGCCTGTTTTCCAGGTGGTTGTACTATTTTTGCATTTCCACTTGTACTAAATGAAAAGTCCAGTTTTTCCACATCCTCAGTAAGGGTAAGTCCTTTTAATCTTAGTTGTTCTAAAGGGTTAGAGTGTTAGACACCACTAATGCGGTAACTCTTAGTGGTTTTAGTTTGCATTTGACTGTATTAATACAGCTAATGTATTAAGCATTTTTCAGGTGTGTATTTGTCATTTGTATATCTTGTTTTGTAAAGCAATGGTTCAATCATTTTTGCCTATTTTTATTGTATTATTATATTTATGTTTTAAGAGTCTTTATGTATTCAGGATTCAAACCCTATATATGTTGTATTTTCTCTAATTCTATGGCTTACTTTTTGTTTCTCTAGTGGTATCTTTCAAAAAGCAAAAGAGATGAATTTTAATAAAATTCAATTATAATTTATTTTTCTTTCATGGCTCATGTTCTTTGTGTGCTATTTTAGAATCTTGCTGCCTTAATATTGCAAAGATAATGTACTAGATTTTCTCCTAGAAATTTTGTAGTTTTAGCTTTACATCTAGGAATGTTGCCCATTTCAGGTTAATTATTGTGTATGGTATTTAGTAAGGATCAATGCTTATTTGTTCCCCCCACCGAATGCAGACATTTCCAGTATTTCTGGCACCATTGGGAAGACTTTCCTTCCTCCATTGGATAGCTGTGACATCTTCCTCAAAAATCAATCAATCATCTAGATGGACCTACTTATGAATTCTTTTTTCCAACCATTGATGTGTCTGTCTTTTCACCAACTGCTAATATGTTGATCCTTTTATGTTAATCTTGTACTTTGTGACCTTGTTAACTTCATTTTTTCCAGTTTTTCCCCCGGCTTTATTGGGATATAATTAACAAATTAAAATTATATATATTTAGGATATATAACATTTTGATATACATAAACATTGTGAAATGATTACTATAATCAAGCTAATAAGCATATCTATCACTTCACATAGTTATCTTTTGTGTGTAGGGGGTGGGGTGAAAATATTTAAGAACTATACCCTTAGCAAAGTTCAAGTATACCATATCTGGTAGTTTTGTAGTTTCATTAGAGTTCTCTATATCAATAATTATATGAAATGCAAAAAGTAGATAGTTTTACTTTTTCCTTTCCAATCTGTATGCCCCTTCCTTCCTTCCTTCCTTCCTTCCTTTCTTCTTTCTTTCTTTCTTTTTTCTTTCTCTTTCTTTTGTTTCCTTTTTCTTTTCTTTCTTTCTCTTTCTTCTTTCTTTCTTTTTCTTTGTTTCTTTTTCTTTCTTTCTTTTCTTTCTTTCCTTTTTATTCTTCCTTTCTATTTTCTTTTCATTTTATTTCTTTTTTCTTTTCGTTTTATTTCTTTTCTTTTTCTTGCCATATTCCAATGACTAGGACGTGCAGTACAATGTTTACGATAAGTGCTAAAAAAAGCAGGCATCGTTGCCTTTTTTCCACTATCAGTAGGGAAAGCATTAGTCTTTCACCATTAATTATATTAACTGAAAGCTTTTCATAAATGCTCGTTATCAGAAATGATGAAGTTTTCTATGATTCCCAGTTTGCTTAATGTTTTTATCATGAAAAGGTGCTGAATTTTGTAAAGTGATTTTTTCATGTACTAAAATTATCATATAATTACTCTCCCTTTATTATGTGTATATGGTGAATTACATTAGTTGATTTTCTAATGATAAACCAACCTTACATGCCTAGGATAAATCCAAATTTTCCATAATTCTACCACAACTTTAAACACCTTTTTGTGTGCAGGGGAAAAGAAATATATTTCTTTCCCATCTTAGGTTCATGGCTGAAGCCTCTATAATAAAAGATAGATTAATAAAAGACTAATATACACATTTCTTTAATATAAGTTGTATGTAGCATAGGAGCCTTTATAAGAACATTAAGACCTGAAGAGATAGGTAAAGCTGTGTATTTTTTAATGCTAGTTTTGATGAATATGTGGATAGTTGTGAAGAAGTATATTGGAGAAAAGGAGTATGAGCTAATGTTAACAAAGTTGGGGGAAATTAGCAAGCCCTGTTGGTTCTGTATCCTGTGTCTTCCGAGATAGGGATATTCCTTTCCTGTGGGTATAAGGAGGACACCTCTTGAATGAGGGTCATATACGGGAAAGTTTAAAAAATAAACTTGTGCTAGATTTTATGACCTGCTTCAAGGGAGAAGGATGGAAAGTAAGGGTTGCCTTCCTGCTTCTGCTGTTTTCTCAAATGCCACGGTGCCATGTTTTAGGATAGCATGTCATGGGGTAGTATATACTTTAATAATAAATCCATTAATATTATTACGTAAATCTTTTTTGCCTCCTTAATATTTTCCACCAAAAAATAGGAAGGAAGGGAGACAAGAAGGAAGTTATAATGATTGCAATATTCGTTGGGGGACTTTTCAGTTCTGGGTAGATAGAGTAACTACTTGGATATTGACAAGGATTTTGTATTTATTTGCAGGTCAGAAGAGAGGTAGAGATGTTCAAAGTAAAGAAACATGAATGAATTTGAGAAGCTGTGTGTGTGTGTGTGTGTGTGTGTGTTCCTCTTAATTTTATAACTCTTTTTACAAATTTAGAGTAAAAGCTTAGCAGATTTATTTTATTGTCAATTTGAATCCAAGGAAAAGCAGCAGAAAAATTCAGGAAGCTATTTAAAAATCTGTTGACTGACCAAAACAATACATACACTATGGATAATATTGTCATAAACGATCAGATAAAAACTACTGGTCTGGCGCCAGGGGCTCACTCCTGTAATCCCAGCACTTTGGGAGGCTGAGGCGGGTGTATCACCTGAGGTCAGGAGTTCGAGACCAGCCTGGCCAACATGGCAAAACCCCATCTCTACTAAAAATACAAAAACATTAGCTGGGCATGGTTAGCGGGTGCCTGTAATCCCAGCAACTTGGGAAGCTGAGGCAGAAGAATCTCTTAAACCTAGGTGGTGGAGGTTGCAGTGAGCCGAGATTGCACCTTTGCACTCCAGACTGGTCAACGAGAGCAAAACTCCGTCTCAAAACAACAACAATAACAGCAACAGCAACAAAAAAAAAAAAAACCAGAAAACAAAAAACACCACAAAACCCAAAACACTACTTAATTTATTTATGCATAATTTTAATATAAAAAGAAATAAAACCAAATAATTCCACAATGTAGCATCAATTTTCTTTATGGTAAGGCAT